>NC_047132.1:29669537-29892420 GCF_009829125.3 Periophthalmus magnuspinnatus
CCATGGATACATTTTGAGCTCTATTGGCAAAGCACAGTTTCTATAAAGCAGTGTAGCCATTACATTATAGTGGTGGTGTCCGTGGCTTTTAATGGGCAACCTAATACATAATATAGCTATGGTGTAATTGACTTTTTTGCATGTTCTGAGGTATGGAACGTGTCAACCAAGTTTTGTGCTATTCTGACAATGTTGGATGTTTCATTTGTTCTATAGGCGGCGCTATAGAGGCCACTGGCCACGTGCTCATAACTCAGCTCGATTCAAATTTTTATTCTGCAATCAGTTTGAATTTGAGCTCTTTAGGCTGATGCATGTGGCCATGAGTGGGAATCAAAGTCGATGATTATTGACAATCAACATCTGTAGATGTGACATTTGGAGTGTGAGCTCATTTGGCTGAACTAGACATGTTTCATATACCTGTGTGTCAAAGAGGCATGGGAATTTCAATCCAATATGGACGATTTCCTGTTCATCATAGGACAGTGCGCCCATTCAATATTTGGCTTTTCTCATGGAGCTCTATCACTGTTATGAATCCCGTTAGCCTACTCTAAAATTTGCTCGTCCCCACTCCCATAGGGTCCATTTCTAAGCGGAGCTGTTGAGTCACGTTACGTGGGGCATGAATGAGATGGACATAGTATAAAAGCTTGTGTCGGGCCGATCATTTCTATACCCGGGTGTGAGAGTTTTTGTTGATGTTCAGTGGACTGGGTCCATAGCTTTGCATCAGCAACCTTGTGCATAATACAGGTATGATGTAATTGACTTGTTGGTACATTTTGAGGCTTACAATTATCTCCCCAAGTTTCATGCCAATCGCACAATGTTGTGCCTTTTACGTGAATTATAGGGGGCGCTATTGTGTGGAGTGGCCATGTGTTTTTTTCATAGTTCTGTTCCTGTTTTGATTCTGCACTCATTGTTACATTTTGAGCTCTCTCGGCAAAGCAAGTGCATATACAAGATTTTTTAAGGTTTTTCTTTGGAGTCATTGCGCCCCTGTTGGCCAACTGTGAAAAATGACCCATGGCCATAATATAGTTTTTTGCTTCCTGTCATACATCCAATTTATTCCCCAAATTGCGTGGGAATATGATAATGTGGACATTATCACGTCTAAAGTAGGAGGCGCTATAGTGTTCAGTTTCATGGCCAAATGACACATCTGTGATTCAATTCAATTCAATTCATTTATTTTTGTAACGCCCAAAATCACAACAACAGTTGTCTCGAAGGGCGTTCATGTTTTGGTTGATGGGGGAAACCGGAGTACCCGGAGGAAACCCATCCAGACACGGGGAGAAACATGAAAAACTCCACACAGAAAGGCCTGGTGACCCGGGGATCGAACCAACCTTCTTGCTGTGAGACATGAGTGATGGCACTCAGTCACCGTGCCGCCAAGACACAAAAAACAAAACAACAGGAAGAATCAGACACAACAAGAAAAATCAGACACAACAGGAAAAATCAGACACAACAGGAAAAATCAGACAACATAAGAAATCGGCCAGGAGACCAGACGAGGAGGAGGAGAGCCGGGCGAGGAGGAGGAGAGCCAGGCAAGGAGGAGGTCCAACTGTCATCGGGGCATCTGAAAGAGATACACTCCACAGGGGGAGTGGGACAGGGGACAACATGTGAATAGCATTGCTGATGAGAAAATAGGGCAAAGTAGAGGATAGTGCTCAGGTTGCCATACTTCCCCCAGCTAGTTACTCCTACTGCAGCTTATCTTATCCCGGGTTTTAATAACCCTAACTCCCTCACTAAGTAACCTGGTCATACGCTATACCGAAGAGGAAGGTTTTAAGCCTGGTCTTAAATACAGAGACTGTGGGGGCCTGTTTAACATCAGCAGGGAGTTGATTCCATAGCACAGGAGCTTGGTAACTGAATGCTCTCCCTCCCACTGTACTTTTGGACACTCTAGGAACCACTAATAGTCCTGCATTCTGAGAGCGGAGTGCTCTGTTTGGCTGGTACGGGACAATAGCATCTTGCAGATAGGATGGGGCCATACCGTTTAGGGCTTTGTATGTCAGGAGGAGGACTTTGAATTTGATTCTAAGCTCGACAGGAAGCCAGTGCAGATATTTTAGTACAGGACTGATGTGGTCTCTTCTTTTAGTTCCTGTTAGGACTCTGGCCGCTGCATTTTGGACCAACTGGAGGCTCCTTATAGTACTTTTGGGGCAGGCGGCAAGCAGGGAATTACAGTAATCAAGTCTGGAAGTAACAAATGCATGGATGAGTTTTTCAGCATCGTTTTTAGGTAAAATATTTCTAATTTTAGTTATATTTCGCAGGTGAAAGTATGCGGTTTTACAAGCTAGGTTTATATGGGCTGTGAATGAGAGATTTTGATCAAATAGGACTCCAAGATTTTTTACAGTAGGGCTAGAAGCTATATTCACATTGTCGAGTGAGAATATCTGGTCTGACAGAGAATCTCTTTGACCTTTGGGACCAACGACAATGACCTCTGTTTTTTCAGGATTTAAGAGCAGGTAATTCAAGGTCATCCAGGTTTTGATGTCCTTCACACAGGCACTGAGTTTATCTATTTGATCAGTCTGATTTGGTTTCATTGATAAGTACAGCTGAGTGTCATCAGCGTAGCAGTGAAAATTAATGCCATGTTTTCTGATAATGTTACCCAATGGCAACATATACAGAGTAAATTGGATTGGACCAAGCACAGATCCTTGTGGAACACCACAGGCTACTTTAGAACAGGGAGAGGTGCTCTGGTTTATACTAACAAACTGGTACCTATCTGATAGATAGGATTTAAACCATTTGAGGGCGGTCCCTCTGATTCCAATGTCACATTCTAACCTCTGCAGTAGAATGTTGTGATCAATGGTGTCAAACGCTGCACTGAGGTCCAGTAGGACCAGGACTGAAGCCAGCCCGTTATCAGCAGCTAGTAGTAAATCATTTGTTACTTTAAGCAGTGCAGTCTCTGTGCTGTGGTGAGCTCTGAATCCAGATTGAAATTTTTCAAATATATTATTGTCCTGCAGGTGGCGGCAGAGCTGTTTCACCACAACTCGTTCTAGAATTTTTGAGAGGAAGGGAAGATTAGAGATAGGTCTATAGTTGACTAATTCATCAGGATTTAGGTTAGGTTTTTTCAAAAGGGGTTTAATCACAGCATACTTAAAGGACTGAGGAACGTAGCCATTTTCTAACGACATATTTAATATGTTATGGATGGAATCTATTATTAGGGGGAGGGCTTCTTTGAGGAGTCTGATTGGAATAGGGTCGAGCAAACAGGTTGATGGTTTTGACGACATGATGACTGAGGTAATCTCCACCTCATCAACAGGAGTAAATTTATCTAATATTATTAGAGGGTCCATATGGGATATTGGCATTACAGACTGGATTTGCTCAGAGCTGATTTTTGGAGTAGCTTTGTTAATTTTGTCTCTAATGGTTGTGATTTTGTAATCAAAGAAGTGAAGAAAGTCATCACAACTAATGTTCGAGGGGATAAGAGACTCATTAGCAGTGTGGGAGTTTGTCAGCCTGGCTACAGTGCTGAACAAAAATCTGGGGTTATTTTTGTTTACTTCTATTAGATTTGAATAGTATCTAGTTCGGGCTTTCCGCATCCGTGATCTGAATTAGAGCTGTGTAGACCAATGACCGTGCGAGCCAGACATTTTTCAATGACTGTTTTTTGAGTCTTTGCGCCCCTGGTGGCCAACCGTGAAAATTGACCCATTTCTGTAATATAATTTTTTTTTTTTTTTTCATGCAGCCAATTTATTCTCCAAATTTTGTAGGAATCCGATAATGTTGACATTTCTCATTTATGGTAGGGGGCGCTATAGTGTTCATTTTGATTACCATTAATAGTGCCTTCCATTCAAGCCCCGATCACACATGTGTGATGTGAATTTGAGCTCTGTAGGCCAAAGCCCAGGGTCTTAAGAGGACAAGAGAAGAAGAAGGAGCATCATAACAATAATAATAAGAAGAGGAATTATTATTATTATTCATGGGGTTGGTTGATGGTAGTACTAGTATGGTCCTACATGTATCCATGGATTACAAGAACAATTTCTGACTTAAATTAATGTTAACATATGTGTTTGATAGACATACAGTAAAAGCACTGCTCTGGAACCTTAGGGAACATAAACTGTGAATATTATAACCCAGAGGATTTCATAAATGTTAAGAGTGACTTTACCTTCTCATTGATGCATCTAAACATCAGAAGTATTAAAAAGTACTTGGTAAAATTGGAGGTATGTCTAAATATAAAAAGCTCCCAAATTCTCAGTAAAGATGGTCACCGTATTCAGATTAATTATTTGTAGAATTAAAAAACAAAAATGCAAAAACTATTATTAACTGATTCAGACTACAATACATTTAGACACCAACTTGAGAATGTTTTAGTCTACACAAACTGAACTAGTACAAATGGTCTTATCATGGGAGACTTTAACAAACACACTGTATCGAAAGATAACATTGGAACAGACTTTCTCAGTACCATTTTCTGCTCATCATTTATTCCAACTATCAGTAAATATACTGGTGTTACAGAGAGAACTAAGTCAACTTTGGCCAACATAATAACTAACATACAAGATGCTGAATGTAAATCAGGGGTTGTATACTCAGATATCACAGATCACTATCCCATTATACATTATATGAAATTGAATAACAAAGTACCTGACTCATGCGCAAAGAGAAAAGTGAAGGTTCTAAACAACAAAATCCTTGCAAACCTGATCTTACAACTTCAGACTAAAAGGTGAGACTCTGACTTCTGAACTAACAGATTCTTTTACTAAAACTATTCCTGAAAAGATAATCAGACAGAATGTTACACATGCAAAACCATGGTTAACAAAAGGAATTTTTAAGTCTATAAAAATGAAAATGTAACTATTAAAGCAGTATGTCAAAAATCCTAACACATGAAACAAATCGTATACATAAAATACAAAAATAAATTGACAAAAATAATAAGAACAAGCAAACAAACATATTTTACTGACAAATTCAGTTTTTCTCTTGGGAATCAAAAGAAATCTTGGAAGATATTAAATGAGATACTCAGCTGTAAATGTAAAACTTCAGTCCTCCCTGACACTGTGGTGCAGAATGAACTAAATGATAATATTAATCTAATATCTTTAGTAATTACTTTGCCTGTGATGGAAAAGAACTTTCTCACAATATGTCCAACTATAAGCACTATATTCAGGGCGACTATTCAAAATCACTTTTTCTCAAACCTGCCTGTAAAGTGGAAGTTGTCAACATCATAAACAAGCATACATTACATTACATACATACATACATTGCTGTTCTTGTACTGCACTTTTCTGGACTGAGATGTCTGATGTTTCTCCTGGGATCTGCTGTAGCCACTCCTCCAGTTTGGGGGTCAGTGCCCCGAGTGCTCCGATTACCACGGTCACCACTGATGCCTTCACCTTCCAGGCCTACTCCAGCTCTTCTTAGAGCCCCTGGTATTTCTCTAGTTTCTCATGTTTCTTTTTCCTGATGTTCCCATCACTTGGTACTGCGATGTCCACCACAACAGCTTTGCTCTGTTGTTTATCCACCACCACAATGTCCAGTTGGTTTGCCATCACCATTCTGTCACTCTGTATCTGTCAATCCCACAGGATCTTGGCTCGATCAATCTCCACTACCTTTTGAGGTGTTTCCCACCTTGATCTTGGGTTTTACAGTCCTGCACAGATGTTTCTGTACCCTTTGCCCCCCACTTGGTTATGCCGCTCCATGTTTGCTTTCCCTGCAGCATCTTACACCCTGCAGTTATGTGCTGGATTGTCTCAGGGGCCTCTTTGCACAGCCTACACCTTGGGTCTTGTCTGGGGTTTTAGATCTGAGCCTCTATTGCTCTGGTGCTCAAGGCCTGTTCCTGTGCAGCCATGCCCGTGCAGGGGCTTGTCCTTCCACATTTGCTCTGCACGTCATCTGTGGGGTCTTGTCCTTGTTCTACTTATGGATCTTGGATGTTTCATCCTGGACTGTGGCTCTCACACTCACTAGTCCTCGGCCTCCTTCCTTACGGCTCGCGTACAGTCTCAGGATGCTGGATTTGGGATGGAACCCCCCATGCATGGTCAGGAGCTTTTGGGTCTTAAAATCTGTGATCTGTATCTCCAGCTTATGATTCCTGCTGGGTATCTGATTACTGGCAGGGTGTAGCTGTTTATTGTCTGGGTCTTGTTCTTGCCATTGAGCTGACTCCTTAGGACTTGCCTTACTCGTCTGAGGTATTTGGCCGTGGCTGCTTTGCTTGTTTCCTCTTCAAGGTTGCCATTTGCTTGTGGGATACCAAGGTACTTGTAACTGTCCTCAATGTCTGCTATTGTCCCTTCTGTGGGTGAGACCCCTTCTGTGTGGACTACCTTCCCTCTCTTTGTCACCATCCAGCTACACTTCTCAAGCCCAAATGATATTCCAATGTCTGTGCTGTAGATCCTGGTGGTGTGGATCAGTGAGTCGATGTCTCCCTCATTCTTAGTGTACATGTTGACGTGGAGGTGACTGATAGTGGCCCCATTCCTGAGTCGGTATCCATAGCCAGTGTTGTTGATGATTTGGCTGAGAGGATTCAGACCTATGCAGGGGACAGTGCATCTCCTTGGTATATGCCACATTTGATGGTCACTTGTGTAAGTTGCTTGCCATTGGCCTCAAGGGTGGTTTTCCACAACCTCATAGAGTTTGCAATGAAGCCATTCAGGGTGAGTCCCATCCCCTAGCAGCTCATGGAGAGTGAATTTCTTTAGCCAGTAGGCGTGGATCATGCCACTGTCTCTTCTCTCAGAGCCACCAGCCACTGTGCAGCCACTTTATTTTTTATTTCATTATAGTAGGCAAGGCAGGTTTATTTGTATAACGCAATTTGTACACAAGGTAATTCAAAGTGCTTTACAGAATAAGAAAGACATTAAAATCACACAAATCAAAACATAAATAGTCACTAATAATTATCATATAATGAACATTAAAACAGAAGAGTGCAGAATAAAACCCTTTCAGTCATATGCACAGACAAACAGAACTGTTTTGAGCCTGGATTTAAACATTGTCAAAGTAGAGGCCTGTCTCACATCTTCAGGAAGACTGTGCCAGATTTTAGTTGCATAAAACTGAAACGCTGATTCTCCATGTTTAGTCCTGACTCTGGGCACCAGCAGAATTCAGAAATTTGGTACTATTCAGAATGATCAATAAAGAAGCTCCACTTCCACTGAAAAAATGTATTAAATTTCCAATCAAACTCCTGATCCACTTGGTCCTCTGTGAACCCAAACTGCACAGCTCTAAAAAGATCCTTGGCCTTTGCTCCATTGGCCTTTTTCTTTTCAAACCATCAGACAGTGGAATCAGCTCCAGACAGTCTGAACTTGTGTTCTCACAACAAAATCTCTAGTGAAATTATTAAGATCTACAGACAACAGTGAAACTGTTGAAACACAACATGAAAACTCAGTGTTGAGGTGTAATTTTTATTAAACAAATAAACAGAACAGAAAATGAGCACAGGACGTGCATCAACAAGTGCAACAGTTTCAGAAGTCTAAATAAAAAGTTCACCTTCTCCTTGATAAACATTAATTCACTGAATTTGCACAATTTTTGCAAAGTCTCAGAAGAGCCAGGGTTAAATAATCTTGTGACAATCAGGTCTATACTTAAAATAAGAGTATATAAAGTGATTCAAGGTTCATATAAACACCAAAATGATTGTGATGATTATTGTATTTTCTTTTGACTGTCATGATCAGGAGGCAGACACTGGAGTCCACAGCCGCTGTAGCAGCATTTGAGGTTCTCTTCACACTCACTGTCTTCAGAGCATTCATCAGGACATGTGGTGAAATGGGGGATTGGAGCAGGGCAGGATCCTGGTTTAGTTTCTGTGAAGATAAACATTTACAGGTCAAATCTGTGGCAACCCACTCACAGTAAGAATGCATGTTTTCCAATGTTAAAAAGAATATATCATACATTTTATTTCACACCTATATTCATTATTAGGTGCTTCTATTGTGAAATAGTGTTGTGGGTGCACATCAAGATGTTTCTATTGGTCCTGTTTGAGGGAGTTACTGCAGCCCAATACTCCAGAGCCCTGAGGTCAGCTGACCAGTTCCTGCTGCTGTGCCCAAATCCAGGCTCTAGACCAGAGGTGAGCCTTTTCTGTGGCAATGCCCAGACTATGCCTCCCTCTGCCTGTCAGAGCCTCTCACACTGGAATGAAAACCCATCTCTTCTCCCTGGTGTTTTGGTGTTTTACACATATTTATTTATTTATTATTATTATTATTTTTTTTTGTGAAGCACTGTCTTCAGCTGAAGTCATTTCAGATGTGCTGTATAAATAAACTTGAATAGTATCAGTCAATAAACCTCGAGTCATCTTGGATTACAGATGAAGTAAATAACTGAAGAGTGCATTACTTGTGACTGGCGGCTGACAGATTCGCCCACAGCCGGTGGGGCAGCATTTATTGTCCCCCTTACAGTCTTCGTCAAATTTGCACCCAATGACACAGATCTCAGCACGATTACTAGGGCATGATCCTGGTTTGGGCTTGGGCCTACCTGTGGATATTCAAGAAGTTTGCATTAAAAACAATTAATTTAATACTGTTCTTTAAGAAAGCACTGGAAAAATATATATAAAAATATTCTTAGTAACAAGTATTAATAATTTATACAAAGAGGTGGGGTAAGGATAATGTAGGATTTGATCATTATATTACTGAGAAACCATGAGCAAAACTTAAAAAAACAACATCCACCACATGTATTCCTGAGGGACATGTTACCTCTTGGCTTTTCACAAACATTTCCACAGCCGTTGAAGCAGCACTTCAGGTTTCCCTCACATTCACAGTCTGTGGAGCACTCGCTCAGACATCTGACGACTCTTGGGTCAATGTCTGTCCTGGGCTCGGGACAGACTCCAGGTTTGTCTGAATGCACTGGAAACACAATTTAAATGAGTTAGCAAAAAAACAAAAACAAAAAGAATAAAAGGAAACTGTTTACTTCATAGTCAGTACAAACGTTACATATTTAAATGTGTTTATTTTACAATGTGAAATTTATATATGATTGAACATGACCAGCTCAAAAAAATATCAGATTTTATTCCACACTTATATTCTGTGACCAACCACTTCATTAATATTTTTCAAAGGATTATTTCAGTTGAAATCAGAACATGATCAGGTGCTTGGATTGTGAAATAGTGTCACTGAAATATCAGCTAACCCTGAGTCATCTCCTTTAATTACAGGTGAACCAAACAAACACAGAGGAGTGTATTATTATGACTGGCGGTTGACAAATTTGCCCACAGCCGGTCGGGCAGCATTTATTGTCCCCCTCACTGTCTTTGTCATATTTGCACGTAGTGACACAGATCTCAGCACGATTATGAGGGCATGATCGTGGTTTGGGCTAAGGCTTTAGCCCACCTGTGGACATTCATGTTTCGTAGCATTTTTTTTAATACTGTTCTTTAAGAATGCACTGAAATGTGTATAAATTATTAAAAAATCTTATTCGAACAAGTATTAATTATACAAATAGGCGGGGTAAGGATAATGTAGGATTTGATCACTATATTAAGAAACCAGGAGCAAAACTTAAAAAACACCCACATGTCAAAAGACTGGATGACTGAGGGTTTACACAGATATCCACATGTATTCCTGAGGGTCACGTTACCTCTTTGCGGCTCCATACAGAGTCTCCCACAGCCCGTCTCGCAGCACTTCAGGTTTTTCTCACAATCTCTGTCTGAGGAGCAGTGCCAATCAGGACAAATGCCAATATGTTCAATGTTTGTCTTTAGCTTGGGACAGACTCCAGGTTTCCTTAAATGCACTGGAAACAATTGAAATGAGTTATCCGAAAAACACAAAAACATTTGTCTACTTTAGTCAGATTTGTGTTACACATCAAGTTATTTTACAATGTCAAATTTCTATGTGATTGTCATGAAGAACATGACCAGCTCAAATGTGTCAGATTGTTTTCCACAACTATACTCTGTGACCAACTTCAATTTTTCAAAATCAAAATTATCAGGTGCTTGGATTGTGAAATAGCATCACTGAACAATCACTTAGCCCTGTGTCATCTCCTTTAATTACAGGTGAACCAAACAGGAGTGTTCTTATGACCAGCTCCTGACAGGTGTGCAGTAAATTTGCAACAAAACACCTGTAATTGAATTAAAGCAATATATACACATTCAACGCCATGCTGTGAAACATTCCAGACAAACAGGACCATGTTCCAGTTTAGTGCATTAGTGATCAAGTAAATCCATGTCTATTTTTCACAAATATCACTAAAACATTAAAAGCGGTTGACATTGTGGTGAAAAAATGACACCATATGAAGCTACACAAGCTCATAGAACTGAGTATAAACAACATGTTCAAAGTTTTCTATATAAAAGCATATTCAAAGTGACTGACCTTTCCCTGCAGAGAGCAGAGGCACAAAGGCCAGGGCCACAGTCAGGAGGCAGAGGACAGAGCACACCATGTTTTTCACTGCTGCAGACACAGACACAGATTAAACTCATGTACAGCTTCTATTTATCCTCCTGAAGAGGAGCCTCAGTACAGAGCTGTCCTTGTGCCCGCCCTGTATTAAACATGATGATAAGGGGACTTTTTTTTGGGCGTGACAATAATAGTAAGAATAATGGTCATATATCGTCTGTGGACCTCACCCAAGAAACTTAAATAAGATCAACACAAGGTGATTTGATTGATTTGACCCTGTAGGAGAACAGGACAAAAACTCAAATTCACACATCAAATGTAAAATTGATTCTGTAGATTCCTGACATTGATGTACGAGGAAAAAAGACTCTGCAACTTTTTCACCATCTTATATTGTAATGATGTGATATTTTGTGTTTAGTTCAGGGTTGACACCTTTTGTTGTTTTTGTAACTGTTTATGTGTTGGTGAAGTTGAGTAAATGTTCTATTTGTCAGTTACTGGCCTGTTTTGGAGACTGGCTCTAGTGAGCTGAGACTGCTGCGGTTTTGGTCAGATGTTCAAGCTGAGTGAGTTTATTCAGCCCGACACGTGCCGTCACATTGGAGAAACCAAGACCCAGGCCACAACGGCAACTGAGCTGTGGACACAGCCTGGACACAGCCCCGGACTACTCCAGGGGAATGATCTGATATTTTGTATTTGGTTCAAGTTTGGCACCTTTTGTTGTCTGTTGTGTGTTGTTGTTAATGTGCTGTTTTTGTATGTGATACTTGGTCGGTAGAACGAGTCCAGAGTCTGCCCCCCTGTCTGTCCTTGGAGTACATGAGTACATGAGTACATGAGTACATGAGTACATGAGTACGGGACACAAGTACAATCTGCAAATGGAAATTGAGAAATGGCCCTGGTCTTTGAATGATCTACGGAAATTGATGTGAACCAGAGACTTACTCTTGAAAAGTCTTTAAATATAAATATTACAACTGATTGACTATTATATAATGTGCTTTGAAATAGTAATCCAGCAATTTTGAAAAGCTAGAGCAACATTCTTTCTCAATATCATCAAACAAGCCAAACAAACAAAATTGGTAATTGGCTCCAATCTTCAGGTCTGACACTAAACATTTGTAAAACAGTCTGCATATATTTGACCAAAATTAAAGACTTGTCCAACATCTATATTAAAGGCGTAAACATTAGACAAACTCCTGATCCACTTGGTCCTCTCTGAACCCAAATTGCACAGTTCCAAAAAGACCCTTGGCCTTTTCTTTTCATACCATCAGACAGTGAAATCAGCTGTTTAAACGAACACAACAAAAACAGTCTTGAGGTGTCATTTTTATTAAAGAATTAAACAGAGCAGAAAATGAGAGCACAGGACATTCATCAACAACTGCAACAGTTTTAGATAACCTAATCAAAAAGTTCATGTTGTTCTCCTTCATAAAAGTTTATTCACTGTATCTGCACAATTTGTTGGTCAGAGAAGAATCAGTCAGAGATAAGCCAGGGTTAAATAATCTTATCACATGCAGGCCTATACTTAAATTAAAAGTACACAAGCGATTCATGATTCAGATAAACCCTGAAATGATTGTGATGATTATTGTGTTTTCTTTTGACTGTTGCCATGTTCAGGAGACAGACACTGGAGTCCACAGCCGCTGTAGCAGCATTTGAGGTTCATTTCACACTGGCACAGAGCATTCATCAGGACATGTGGTGAAATGGGGGATTGGACAAGGACAGGATCCTGGTTTGGTTTCTGTGAAGATAAACAGTTACAGGTCAAATCTGTGGAGAGGCTACCCCACTCTTAGTAAGAATACATGTTTTGCAACGTGCAATTTGACGATAGGCTGATCGGTGGGTTGAGAACAAGGTGTTTGCTGTGGTCCAGGGGTAGAGCGGGAGTAGCAGAGTCTGAGACAAGATGAACAGTATGGGTAGAGAAGAGCAGGGTCAGAGACTGAAGAGCTGAGACACTGAGACACTTTTGTGTGTGTGTTGTGTGTGTGTGTGTGGTGTGTGTGTGTGTTGGTGTGTGACAGCTGTATATATATATATATATATACATACATAGTCTCAGCTCCTAACCTCAGACATTAAGGTCTGTGAAATTATTTTGCACGATTACTGATGTTATTAAATAAATTAACTACTGAACTATTTTCTAGGCGACATCAGTATAAACCCATTTTAAAAATAATGTAATGTCTAGAAAAACAGGCTACATCCTATTGTGCAAGGGATCGGCTATAAATGTATTTTATTTGCACACTTTACTTACTTTTACCTATAGTCAACTCACTTAGTCAGCTTATTCTACTTACAGTACTCGTTTATCATTATTGCTGTAGTCCACCTTGTCCTAGGGAATCATGTGATAAAAGCCAATCTGTAAAAACAATTGTCTTAAAGAACTCTGTGTTTAACAAAGTGTCCACGTTATCTGTGGTGACTAAACAGCTATCGTCAGTGTAAAAATAAGTAGACTATGCAGACTGTCCTCACTAGTGGAGCTTAACCAACATGGGGAGAGATTAAAACCTAAACCTTGGACCTTCAGAAAGACAGCAGTGCTCCTGAGATCTTTACTTCTTTTTATTTATTATAGTCTATTGTTTGATGTTACATTTGGTCTGAGTTTGTGATAGTTGTATCACTTGTATGGGAGGCCATGTCTTTTTCACAAATCCACCCCAGGAACAAATAAAGTAGACCAATCTTAAACCTTAAGATCACCAAAATACTTACCCATGTGATTACTAAGCTGTCATGATGAGTGCTGCATAAACTGTAAAAGTACGAGGATGTAAACACGACTTATACTGACGCTCATCGTCACTGATCACAGGGGCTTTGAGTTTGGTTCCTGCGCTGTTTGGTCCACACATGACTGACCCCGGAAGCCCGCCTGAATACTGGTGTGGAGCTCCATCACGCAAATAAGGTGGAGTATGTTGTAAATGTGGTGTTTTGGGGATGATTTGGGTGGACCATCGTGTCCTCTGACTTATAAACTGTTGAAATCGACCTACAACATGTGTGTGTGTGTGTGTGTGTTTGTTGTGTGTGTGTGTTGTGTGTTGGTGTGTGACAATTGTACCTTTTATTTGAATAAGTTGAAGTTCAAGAAAAGACATGGATCTTTTCAGATCTCTCTTTAATTACAACTTCTAACTGAATAATCAGGTCAGCAGAATTCATAACACAACAACTGTTAACCACTTCTGGTGTTTCCCCTTTCACAATAAAATACATTTTTTGTGTGAGACATAAGAGACATCCACCAGACAGGTCCCCCTCGAACACGTAAAACACAATCCATCCATTTTCTTCCGCTCATCAGGGAACGAGTCGTCAGAGTTCCTTCACACCAGACACGTCCTCCAGCTCCTCTGATGGGACTCCAAGTTGTTCCCAGGCCAGTCGAGAGACATAGTCCCTTCACCTCGTCTCCTCCCAGTGGGACATGCGTCCAGGAGGCATCCTGAACAGATGCCCGAGCCACCTCAGCTGGGTCCTCTCGACATGGAGGAGCAGCGGCTCTACTCCGAGCTAGCAGAGAGCAGAGGCACAAAGGCCAGGGCCACAGTCAGGAGGCAGAGGACAGAGCGCACCATGTTGTTCACTGCTGCAGACACAGACACAGATTAAACTCATGTACAGCTTCTATTTATCCTCCTGAAGAGGAGCCTCAGTACAGAGCTGTCCTTGTGCCCGCCCTGTATTAAACATGATCACACTGACACTTCTTTGGGCATGGAAATAATAATAAGAATAATGGTCATATATCGTCTGTGGACCCCACCAACAAAACCTGAATAAGATCAACACAAGGTGATTTGATACTGTGGGAGAACAGGACAAAAACTTATATATAAAAATCAAATGTAATATTGATTCTGTAGATTCCTGACACTGATGTATGAGGAAAAATGCACTGCAACTTTTTCACCATCTAATATTGTAATGATGTGATATTTTGTGTTTAGTTCAGGGTTGACACCTTTTGTTGTTTTTGTAACTGTTTGTGTTGGTGAAGTTGAGTAAATGTTCTATTTGCCAGTTACTGGTCTGTTTCGGAGACTGAGCAAAACAGCAGCAGTCTCAACTCACTAGAGCCAGAGACGTTCAAGCTGAGTGAGTTTATTCAGCCGACACGTGCCGTCACATTGGAGAAGAAACCAAGACCCAGGCCACAACAAAAATGCTAACTTCAGAACATCAAATGTAACATAACAGTCAGTGGTGTCATTTAAACATTTATTAGGCTCCGAAATTAGGATTAGCCCTCGACAAAGACGTACCTTTGTAAAACGTCCTCCAGTGAAGTTTTCTTTGTATTTCTAAAGTGTTCAACGTGTTGTCAGTGACTTCCACCTGCAGCTCCCTGTCCACTGCCTGATCTGTCAGGATTTAGTGCAACTCTGCAAAAACCTCAGACATTACACTACGAAGGAAATGTCCACACTGACTGTCCCTCTGATTGAAACTTGCCGGCTACTGTTGTGCACAGAGTACAGTATTCTGAATGCTTAGAACACAGCCATGTTCAACTGATTAAAAAAAGTAACTGCATTCTAAATACCAACCAATGACTTTAATATTCTTACACAAGTTAAAATATAGCCTTTTAAACCAGAATAAAAATAAGTTAAGATGGCTCAATCCTAAATGATGCAGAGGCTGATGGGTTAAAATATAGGATATATTATGGATTAGAGCATTATTTGTTGAGTAGTTTCAAATGTACCATTGTCATTATAGCGAACACCCACATGAGTTATTGCCCGTGACGTCAAGTCCACGTGTCCCAAAAGTTGAGAGCCGAGCCAAGTCTATTCTCCGAGTCTGCACCCACAAGGACACGAGTACAGAGAATGATAATCTATGGAAATTCTCTTCAAAACAGCAGTCATAACACCAGTCCATAAATTCACAGAACTATTAGTAGATGAACAGTTAAGAGCATCTAAACGACAATAATTTCTTGCAGCCAGTGCAATTTGGCTTTTGCATCAATCACTCCAGTGAATCTGCCTGCAGCTCCCTGACGCAGCATTAGAGCTCGACTGGACAGAGGGGCACAGTGGCTGCTGTGTTTCTAGACCTACAAAAGGCCTTGGACACAGTCAACCACTCTGTCCTCCTGTCCAAGCTCTGTCACTTCAATCTTTACATTGATGCATTGGGTGGAAATGCATCTCTCCGCTCGGGCACAGTGTGTAAGAATAAACAATTCAATGTTCTCTTTGCAGCACTGCACAACAGGCTGTTCAACATTTATATCAATGACTTCCCAGACATTTGTAACACGCCATCATGTACAGAGGACACTCATCTACACAAATGGACGGGATGTGCAGCAAGTGGCCACCAAATTATCCTCTATGGACGAAATTGTAACTGGCTCCAATTTTCATGTCATGACACTAAACATTAAAAGTTCGTATTTTACCAAAACAAGTCATGTTTAAGATTTAGATCTAAAAAAACAAAACCTTAATGCAGCTTCACTTTTACAGAAAAATGTATCAAACTGTTCCAAACCAACTCCCTGATCCACTTGGTCCTAACTGAACAGCTCCAAAAAGATCCTTGACCTTTCCTTTTCAAACCATCACAGTGGAATGAGCTCCAGAGAAACAAGTTTTGTTCTCACAAAATTTTTATGAAATATCTACAGACAGTGAAACTGAAACACACGAACTCTACTCATTTAATGAAAATTACATAAGAAAATAGGAGCACAGGGCATTTATCAACATGTTACTGCAATAGTTTCAGATCAATCAAAAAGTTCAGCTTGATAAACATTCACTGTATTTGCAGTTTTTACAAACACAGAAGAGCCAGGGTTAAATAATCTCCTGACAAGCAGGTCTAGGAGTATATAAAGTGATTCAAGAGTCAAACACAAAATGATTGTGACGACTACTTGTGCCATGTTTAGGGGGCTGACACTGGAGTCCACAGTTGCTGTTGCAGCATTTGAGGTTCTTGGGACACTGACGGTCATCAGTGCAGCCCTTTTTACATTTGTTAAAATGGGGGATTAGATCAGGACAGGATCCTGGTTTGGGTTCTGTGAAGATAAACAGTTACAGGTCAAATCTGCAGAGGCAAAACAGTCACAGTAAGAATGCATGTTTTCTATCAGAGCATTTCATTTCACACCCATCTTCATAATCAGGTTTTTCTATTGTGAAATGGTGTGGGTTGTATGTATAAAATGTTTGTCTTGGTCCTCTTTGGGAGTTACTTTAGTCCTATACTCCACCCAGAGCCCTGAGGTCAGCTGACCAGCTCCTGTGCCCAAAGTCAGGCTCTAGACCAGAGGTGACAGCCTTTTCTGTGGCAGGGTACACACGATGGAACAGCAGACTGAAAACCTCTTCTCCCCATTTATATTACAATTTAAAATTCATACATGGCACTTGTTTGTGAAGCACTTTGTTCAGCTGAAGTCATTTCAGATGTGCTATATTAAAAAAAAAAAAAAAAAAAAAACTTCATCTGTAATTCAAGGAGATGACTCAGGGTTTGACTGACACTATTGAAGTAAAGAACTTCAGAGTGCATTACTTGTGACTGGCGGCTGACAGATTTGCCCACAGCCGGTGGGGCAGCATTTATCGTCCCTCTTGCAGTCTTCGTCAGATTTGCACGTAGTGACACAGATCTCAGCACGATTACTAGGGCATGATCCTGGTTTGGGCTTATACCCACCTGTGGACATTCAAGAAGTTTTGATTAAAAACAATGAAAAAAAGTTTCCTGGCATTTTTTAAATACTGTTCTTTAAGAAAGCACTGATATATAAAATTATATAAGATCTTATTCCAACAAGTATTAATTATACAAAGTGGAGCAAGGATAAAGTAGGATTTGATCACTATATTAAGAAACCAGGAGCAAAACTTAAAAAACACCCACATGTCAAAAGACTGGATGACTGAGGGTTTACACAGATATCCACATGTATTCCTGAGGGTCACGTTACCTCTTTGCGGCTCCATACAGAGTCTCCCACAGCCCGTCTCGCAGCACTTCAGGTTTTTCTCACAATCTCTGTCTGAGGAGCAGTGCCAATCAGGACAAATGCCAATATGTTCAATGTTTGTCTTTAGCTTGGGACAGACTCCAGGTTTCCTTAAATGCACTGGAAACAATTTAAATGAGTTATCCGAAAAACACAAAAACATTTGTCTACTTTAGTCAGATTTGTGTTACACATTAAGTTATTTTACAATGTCAAATTTCTATGTGATTGTCATGAAGAACATGACCAACTCAAAGGTGTCAGATTTTATTCCACAACTATACTCTGTGACCAAGTTCATATTTTCAAAATATTTCAGTTGAAATCAAAATTATCAGGTGCTTGGATTGTGAAAAGGCATCACTGAACAATCATTTAGTCCTGTGTCATCTCCTTTAATTACAGGTGAACCAAACAGGAGTGTTCTTATGACCAGCTCCTGACAGGTGTGCAGTAAATTTGCAATTAAACACCTGTAATTGAATTAAAGCAATATATACACATTCAATGTCTTGCTGTGAAACATTCCAGACAAAAAGGACCATGTTCCAGTTTAGTGCATTAGTGATCAAGTAAATCCATGTATTTTTCACAAATGTCACTGAAACATTAAAAGCAGTTGACATTGTGGGGAAAAAAAACAAAAAACGACACCATATGAAGCTACACAAGCTCATAGAACTGAGTATAGACGAAATAGACGTTCAGTGTTCACTATTTAAAAGCATATTCAAAGTGACTGACCTTCCACAGCAGAGAGCAGAGGCACAAAGGCCAGGGCCACAGTCAGGAGGCAGAGGACAGAGCGCACCATGTTGTTCACTGCTGCAGACACAGACACAGATTAAACTCATGTACAGCTTCTATTTATCCTCCTGAAGAGGAGCCTCAGTACAGAGCTGTCCTTGTGCCCGCCCTGTATTAAACATGATCATACTGAGACTTCTTTGGCAATAGTAAGAATAATGGTCATATCGTCTGTGGACCTCACCCAGGAAACCTAAGATCCACAAGTTGATTTGACACTGTAGGAAAATGGGACAAAAACTAATACAAATCAAATTTAATATTGATTCTGTAGATTCTTGACATAGGTGTATGAGGGGAAAAAAATGCACTGCCACTTTTTCACCATCTAATATTGTAATGATCTGATTTTGTGTTTAGTTCAGAGTTGACACCTTTTGTTCTGAAGTTGATGTAAATGTTCTATTCATCAGTTTTTTGGGGGACTGGCTCTAGTGAGTCAAGAATGTTTTGCTCTTGTGATGTGGGTCATGTCCTACAGTCGCCCTTATGATCAGAAAACAAACCAGAAGAAATTCAGTGTGTTTCCTCACACCTGAATGTTACATTGGTGTCAGATGAGACGAGCCAAACCTCCTTGGTAAAGGTTCAGTTAAGATAAACTCGAGTGATTGCACAAAGCACAAATTAAATGGCGAAACACCTTGGCATAAACCTAAAGAGAATTTTGAATGACAAACTCAGTGGAATAGAGACCACGAGTGTCTTCTGGTTAGCGTCATTACTTGATCCAAGATTTAAAACAGTCGGATTCCAAAGCTCTGCAAATGCCGAGTCAGCTGTCGGAGTAAAATCGGAGTGTGCTGCAATGATGCGGAATGTGTCCCGTGAAGAGGAGCCATCATCTACTTCAAGAGCACAGCCAGAACCAGCTGCATCTTCCCAATCCCAACGTACAAAAACTATAGAATGTGGACAAATTTACTGGCACGTATTCATGTTCTGACTAAACTTCATGTATTGTTTAATTTGCAGCCATTGACCTGTGGAATGCCACTGCTGATGCCAATGTGGAGGTGCAGTGTTATTTGTCAGCCCCTCCACACAAACGTTCAGAGGACCCTCTGCTGTACTGGATGACACACAAAGCCCAGTTCCCAAACCTGTACCACCCCCCACCTGTACATAAAACATATAGAATATACATACATGAACTCACAATTGTCAGAATCATTAGGTCAATAATCTATTTTTATTTGCATATTCACCTATTCTTTAATGGTTCATTTATTTTAAACATTTAATTCTTCATGTTTTTAACATTGGGGGATGACAGTTAAGTGAACCATCTACATATTGGTAGAAGGAAAAGCAACACATGAACTGAAGTGTGCTTGAGTTTTATGTAGAAATATATATTTTATTGATCCCCAAGAGGGGGAAATTATTGTCTTCATTGACAAACGTACAAAGACAAAGGGAAACAAAGAGACATACAATACAGAGTAAAAGTTACCAACTGTGGTAACTTAATAACAAAAGTGCTCAAATACAGTGAAACTCAAAGTGCACACTTGCAGGGCCATCACCTTTTACATGGCTGCAGTAAAACCAATGCACCAGCAGATGACGCCCACATTCAAATCAGTGAAGCTTCAAGTAATAAACCAAATTCCAACACAATAGTCCCAAAGGGTTCAAAGCCCCAAAGCCTCATTTTGACATCACTACACAAGTGCATTTATTAGTGATGTGACGTTCCATATCGAGGCTTTGAAGCATGTGCCGAGTAGGGGAGGGGACGTTTCTGCCATGCGTGTATCGAGGCTTACTTCATTTAGGGGAGGAGCTCAAAATGATGACGTTCGAAGCCTCGCTGCCCGGATGTACCACGTGACTGATTCAGTAAGTGGTTACGGATTTTGCCACGAGTAACAACCTGTGGTGTCGCCTGGATGACAGTGTCAGACACAAACACAAAACGTGAGAGCAGATGCAAATATTGAGGTCCAACGCTACATGATGGAGCCAAATACTGCAAGGCTGGAGGACCCTTCAATACTGGGAGAGACAGAAAAATGTGTATCCAGAGCCCATGTACATGTGTGAATTTATATACATTAGCAGTGGCATTCTTGTGTACGCCTCATCTGTGCCCTGTGAGCGGGTGTTTTCCGCACACATACACACATATACACAGTGTGTGTGTGTGTGTATATATATATATATATATATATATATACACACACACACACACACACACACACACACACACACAGTATACTGCCATCACTTCAGTATACATGTTTTGCATACTTCTTTATTTTGCTGACAGTTTTAGTCAGACTTTCTGCAAAATGCCACACACACACACACACACACACAATTTCTGCATCCTAAGAAGCTTTGTGCTGAAGTGAACCAATTGGATGAAAGGCTTCATGAAGCTTCATCAGCACATCACTAGCATTCATTGAAAAAATATTTACAAAAAAACAAAAACGCAACATTTCAAATCAGCCATGAGGTAACAGTCCATACACACAGCTCACTCTCTGATCAGACTGAGGTTGGCTCCTTTTATAGAGCCACTCCCTTAATTGGTGACTCCCACACTGCAGCACAGGTCAGTTCCAGCAAATCCAATAATATTGTTAAACGTTATTTTTAGCAAAACAGTGTTAATGTCTTTTCAATTAAATCTGTTATTAAAATAGAGCTCTATATTACTTTATCAGTGTTAATTGTGGAAAACAAACTAGATACAAGAAGCTAAAATATTTGGACACCCCTCCTCCTCAGCACACAGTTGTCTGGCCCGGAACCTTCTTAAGATGCTCCGGCTGCCTGGGGAGTCATTAGACTGGAACATTTAAGGTGGAAGACAACACAGGTGAGTAGAAATTCTAACATTTCAATTGCAATTTATTAGCCAATTCACTACCTTGTCTTATGTCATAGGCGAACTTTAACTGCACAAATGTTTCAGTTAATTGACATCCAGAGCTTCTTTGCACATTGTCATTTTTACTTGTTTGCTTTGAGTTTAGACCTGTGTGATGAACTAACTGCATTACTCGCACAGATGGACACATCTTCAGCAGAGCAGGAATCTACAGCATCAATATTAAATTTGATGTACAAATTGCTTGTGTATGATTGTGTCTAATACAGGACGGGCACAAGGACAGCTCTGTACTGAGGCTCCTCTTCAGGAGGATAAATAGAAGCTGTACATGAGTTTAATCTGTGTCTGTGTCTGCAGCAGTGAACAACATGGTGCGCTCTGTCCTCTGCCTCCTGACTGTGGCCCTGGCCTTTGTGCCTCTGCTCTCTGCTGTGAAAGGTCAGTCACTTTGAATATGCTTTTAAATGGAGAACATTGAACACATATGATTAAGTGAAATGGTGTCAGACTGAAGAGACTTTTTTTTTTTTTTTTTTTGGCTAATTCATTAAATTTGTTTCCAGTGGATTCAGAGAAACCTGGAGTCTGTCCCAAGCCCAGGACAGACATTCACACAGAGGCCGGTTGTCTGGATCAGTGCTCCACAGACAGTGAATGTCAGGGAAACCGGAAGTGCTGCTTCGACGGCTGTGGACATGTTTGTGAAAAGCCAATAGGTAACATGTCCATCCATCCATCCATCCATTTTCTTCCGCTTATCCGGGGCCGGGTCGCGGGGGCAGCAGTCTAAGCAGGGACTCCCAGACTTCCCTCACCCCGGACACGTCCTCCAGCTCCTCCGGTGGGACCCCAAGGCGTTCCCAGGCCAGCCGAGAGACATAGTCCCTCCAGCGTGTCCTGGGTCTTCCCCGGGGCCTCCTCCCGGTGGGACATGCCCAGAACACCTCCCTAGGGAGGCGTCCAGGAGGCATCCTGAGCAGATGCCCGAGCCACCTCAGCTGGTTCCTCTCAACGTGTAGGAGCAGCGGCTCTACTCCGAGCTCCTCCCGTGTGACCGAGCTCCTCACCCTATCCCTAAGGGTGCGCCCGGCCACTCTGCGGAGGAAGCCCATTTCAGCCGCTTGTATCCGCGATCTTGTCCTTTCGGTCATTACCCAAAGCTCATGACCATAGGTGAGGGTAGGAACGTAGATTGACCGGTAAATCGAGAGCTTCGCCTTCCGGCTCAGCTCCTTCTTCACCACAACGGACCGATACAGCGACCGCATCACTGCAGACGCTGCACCGATCCGCCTGTCAATCTCACGCTCCATCCTTCCCTCACTCGTGAACAAGACCCCGAGATACTTGAACTCCTCCACTTGGGGCAGAGACTCACCACCCACCCGGAGAGAGCAAACCACCTTTTTCCGGTCGAGAACCATGGCCTCGGATTTGGAGGAGCTGATTCTCATCCCAGCCGCTTCACACTCGGCTGCAAACCGCCCCAGTGCCTGCTGGAGGTCCTGGCTCGAAGAAGCCATCAGGACAACATCATCTGCAAACAGCAGAGATGAAATCCTGTGGTTCCCAAACCAGGCCCCCTCCGGCCCCTGGCTGCGCCTAGAAATTCTGTCCATAAATATAATGAACAGACTCGGTGACAAAGGGCAGCCCTGGCGGAGTCCAACATGCACCGGGAACAGGTCTGACTTACTGCCGGCAATGCGAACACAGCTCCTGCTCCGGTCATACAGGGACCGGACAGCCCTTAGCAAAGAGCCCCGGACCCCATACTCCCAGAGCACCCCCCAAAGGACACCACGAGGGACACGGTCGAATGCCTTCTCCAGATCCACAAAACACATGTGGACTGGTTGGGCATACTCCCATGAGCCCTCGAGGACCCGATGAAGAGTATAGAGCTGGTCCAGTGTTCCACGACCAGGACGAAAACCACACTGCTCCTCCTGAATCCGAGGTTCGACTATCGGTCGGATTCTCCTCTCCAGTACCCTGGAATAGACCTTACCGGGAAGGCTGAGGAGTGTGATTCCCCTGTAATTGGAACACACCCTCTGGTCCCCCTTCTTGTACAGAGGGACCTCCACCCCGGTCTGCCATTCCACAGGTACTGTCCCCGACCGCCACGCGATGTTGCAGAGACGTGTCAGCCAAGACAGCCCCACAACATCCAGAGACTTGAGGTACTCGGGACGGATCTCGTCCACCCCCGGAGCCTTGCCACCGAGGAGCTTGCCAACCACCTCAGTAACTTCAGCCAGGGTGATGGACGAGTCCGCCTCTGGGTCCCCAGTTTCTGCTTCAATTTCAATTTTTTTTTTCAATTTATTTTTTTCACAATGGTCAAAGTTTAGTAAGGCACATACACACACGTAGCAACATACTATCTACAATTCTGCGTTTATATGCTACATATGGAAGTGTCTATCGTTCACCTATTCCCAATTGACCCTGTGAAAAACATGGAACCCCCAAGAAGCTGTAAAGCTTATGTAATGGGGTCCATCACCCTGTGCGCAACACCCAATGATGGCTTGGCAAGTATTCCTTTTCTTTTACTTTGCCCTACACACACATAAATATATATAAATATAAATATATATATATATATATACATATACATACATACATACATACACAATATATCCATATATCTACCTCCTCGGAAGACGTGACAGTGGGATTGAGGAGATCCTCAAAGTATTCCTTCCACCGCCCGACAACATCCCCCGTCGAGGTCAGCAGCTCTCCACCCGCACTGTAAACAGTGTTGGTGAAGCACTGCTTCCCCCTCCTGAGGCGTCGGACGGTTTGCCAGAATCTTTTTGAGGTCATTCGATAGTCCTCCTCCATGGCCTCCCCGAACTCCTCCCAACCCCGAGTTTTTGCCTCTGTGACTGCCCGAGCCACAGCACGCTTGGCCCGCCGGTACTCATCAGCTGCCTCAGGAGTCCCATGAGCCAACCAGGCTCGATAGGACTCCTTCTTCAGCTTGACGGCATCCCTTACTTCCGGTGTCCACCACCGGGTTTGGGGATTGCCGCCGCGACAAGCACCATAGACCTTACGACCACAGCTACGAGCAGCCGCATCAACAATAGAGGTGGAGAACATGGCCCACTCGGAGTCCATGTCTCCAACCTCCCCCGGGATCAGAGAGAAGCTCTCCCGGAGGTGGGAGTTGAAGACCCCCTGACAGAGGGCTCCGCCAGACATTCCTAGCAGACCCTCACAATGCGCTTGGGCCTGCCAGGTCTGTCGGGCTTCCTCCTCCGCCAGCGGATCCAACTCACCACCAGGTGGTGATCAGTTGACAGCTCAGCCCCTCTCTTCACCCGAGTGTCCAAGACACGCAGTCGGAGGTCAGATGACACGACAACAAAGTCGATCATCGACCTCCAACCTAGAGTGTCCTGGTGCCACGTGCACCGATGGACACCCTTGTGCTCGAACATGGTGTTTGTTATGGACAAACTGTGACTAGCACAGAAGTCCAATAACAAAACACCGCTCGGGTTCAGATCAGGGAGGCCGTTCCTCCCAATCACGCCCCTCCAAGTGTCACTGTCGTTACCCACATGGGCGTTGAAGTCCCCCAGGAGAACAACGGAGTCCCCGGTTGGTGCACTGTCTAGTACCCCTCCCAGGGACTCCAAGAAGGCCGGGTACTCTGCACTGCTGTTAGGCCCGTAGGCCGACACAACAGTGAGAGACCTGTCCCCAACCCGAAGGCGCAGGGACGCGACCCTCTCGTTCACCGGAGTGAACCCCAACATGCAGCGGCTGAGCTGTGGGGCAATGAGCAAGCCCACACCAGCTCGCCGCTCCCCGCGGGCAATGCCAGAGAAATGGAGAGTCCAACCCCTCTCAAGAAGTTGGGTTCCAGAGCCCGAGCTGTGCGTGGAGGTGAGGCCGACTATATCTAGCCGGTAACGCTCAACCTCCCGCACAAGCTCAGGCTCCTTCCCCCCCAGCAAGGTGACGTTCCACGTCCCCAGAGCTAGTCTCCATGTCCGGAGATCCGGTCGTCGAGGTCCCGCCTTCGACTGCCGCCCGGATCTCTCCGCACCCGCCCCGCATGGCTCCTCCCGCAGGTGGTGGGTCCACGGGAGGACGGCCCCACGTCGTTCCTTCGGGCTGGGCCCGACCGGGCCCCGTGGGGAAAGGCCCGGCCACCAGGCGCTAGCTGCCGAGCACCCACCCCAGGCCTGGCTCCAGGGTGGGGCCCCGGTAACGCCAGTCCGGGCAACGTAACTGGCCTTGATCTTTTTCTTTCCATGGGGGCTTCTGAACCGCTCTTAGTCAGACCCGTCTCCCAGGACCTGTTTGCCATGGGTGACCCTACCAGGGGCATGAAGCCCCCGACAACATAGCTCCCAGGATCATTCGGGTGCTCAAACCCCTCCACCACGTTAAGGTGGCGGTTCGGGGAGGGGGTGGCGGTTCGGGGAGGGTAACATGTCCCTCAGGAATACATGTGGTGGATGTTTTTTATGTATTGCTCATGGTTTCTCAGTAATGGTGATGAAATCCTACATTATCCTTGTCTCACCTTTTGTATAAATTAATACTTGTTACTGTTTCTAAGAATATTTTTATGTATATTTCAGTATTTAAAAAATGCCAGGAACATTTTTTTATGTGAACTTCTTGAATGTCCACAGGTGGGCCTAAGAAACTAGGATTGTGCCCTGGTCCAAGTCGTTTTGGAGAATGTGTCAAAAATTGCACTTTTGATGAAGACTGTAAGGGGGAAGATAAATGCTGCTCCAATGGCTGTGGACATACCTGTCAGCGACCAGTCATAAGTAATGCACTGTTCAGTTATTTACTTGATCTGTAATTCAAGGTGATGCCTCGGGGTTAATTGACTGATACTACTCAAGGTTTATATAGCTCAGCTGACCAAGGCTTTGTGCACAACCAGCAGGAGCTGGTCAGCTGACCTCAGGGCTCTGGAGTATAGGGCTGCAGTAACTCAGAGGACCAATAGAAACCTCTTATTGCACCCACAATATTGGCACGTGAAATAAAATGTATATTTTGACATTGTAAAACATGCTTTCTTACTGTGGGTTTGCCTCTAAACAGATTTGACCTGTAAGATCCTGCCCTGACACGAGCCCTTTTTTCACCACATGTAAAATAGAATGCGCTGATGACAGTCAGTGTCTCAGGAACCTCAAATGCTGCTTCAGCAACTGTGGATTCCAGTGTATCCCCCCTGAATATGGCAACAGTCCACAATGATGATCGTCATTTAATAAATTAATCCAAACAGTTCATTTGTGCAAGTTTTATATTGACAATTTGTACTTGGACTGGCTCTTTAACCACTTAACGTAACAACTTTACAGCAATGTATGTGTATTTCTGCATCACCCACACAATCTACACATCAAATGAAAGCTACGGCATTTGTCTTTCTGAATATGTAAACTATTTACACCTGTAATCACCGCAGTGCTGACAGGAAAGCTGTTTTTACAGAGAAGTCAGAAATGTGGATTTGGACATCACTTACCTTTTGAGCGCTCTGTCAAACATCAACATTCACACCAAGTTGGTCTCATTCGTTCCGTAAAGGTCCAGAGAATATAATCCAGTCAAGAAATTATGTCCACAAAAGAAGTTCGATCTGCCATGTCCACTGCTGACTGATTCAGGAAGTGGTTCAGCTTTTGGCAGCGATATAAACCCTCAGGCTCCTTTCAAAATGTGGGTGTTTGAAATAGAAATGCAGTCAGTGAAAGTTTGGAGACAGTTGGGATAGAGTTACAGATAGTTTGGAGTTTGGAGATTTAGGAGAGTGATGAGAGCGAGCCAGGAGAGAATGGAGCCAGCTAGGAAGAGGCTTTTCCCTGTGTGGGAACATTTTGATCTCATTTCTCCCAACAAGGTATGTCCAATATTTTTTTAATAATTAATATTGATTGTGCAATGCAATTTATCTTCAGCTGTCTTTACTTTTGTACAAGGTTTGCTATGTGCCAGGGAGCTGGGATATAACACCTCATCCATGCTTGGGCACTACAGAGCTTTGCATGAGAATAAGGACACCGAATGTGGACCAAGACCAGGTGAGCCATCAAAAACTGTAATAAGTTAATGTGCGTGATATTTATATTTGTGCTTTGGCTTTATTTTCTTTCCTCAGGAGAAAAGTCTCAAATAGATGAAGACCTGGTTAGCATGGTAATTGAGGACACCCAGCCTGTTAGTATTGTGGAGGACAAAGGATTTAAAGATTTGTTAAATCGTTAAATCCTAGCTATGTTCTCCGCACTAAAAAGGTAATAAAAGCATTGAAAATGGTACTTTTACTGAATAATAACCATTAACAATGTGGACAGGCAGGACTGAGGCTCAAACCTGAGTCCATCAGTCACAGGACAGCCACCTCGTACTTTTAAACTAAATGCTTTTTTCTTTCCTTTAGGTCTTGAAAGCCATGGTGGAGGCCAGATACCAGGAGATGAAGGAGAAAGCTAAGGCCAGCACTGAGAAGGCAGCAGCTGTGAGTCTCACAGATATGTGGACCTCCAACAACACAGAGGCCTATCTCGCGGTCACCTGCCATTTTGTTGATGACTCCAGCAATACAGCAGTTTTGGGAGTGCAACATTTTCCAAAGGCACACACTGCAGAAAATATTGCACAAGTAAAAGGCTCACTCATGAAGGAATGGGCGAAGATAAAAGTTACATGCCTTGTAACAGATGGGGCTGCCAATATGGAGCTTGTGCAAGGGAGCTACAGCTCAAACATGCCATATGTGTAGCTCACACCCTCAACTTAGTGGTGAAGAAGGCCCTTGACCAGACACCTGAGCTCTCTGACATCCAGGCCAAATCCAGGAAGATAGTGAGACTTTTAGGAGCAGTACCACTGCAAAGGTAGGTTTTGTGGTTGAATTAGTTTCTTTAAGACTGCTTTAGTTTATTACGACGGAGTATAAGGGTCACATAAATAAAATAAATCATGCAGGCACTACGAGAATAAAGTTGTAGCATTTCGACATTAAAGTAACAATTTTACGAGAAAAAAGTCGTAATATTACGAGAAAAAGTAGTATTTTATGAGAATATAGGCTGCTGTGCGTGAATGAGTGATAGTGCGTTATGGAGAATTTGGAGCATTTTGTTCAGATATAGCAATTTCTTCCAAATCTTTTTGGTTCCTACTTATACTGATGATAGTGCGGTGATGGTGGGCTAAAAGACACAGTATTTCATTGTGCGTAAACCCCAGTTGAAAGTTTATCTGAACAAAATGCTCCAAATTCTCCATAATGCACTGGTCACTCATTCACACACAGCAGCCTATATTCTCATAAAAATATGACTTTTTTCTCATAATATTACGACTTTTTTCTCGTAATATTACTACTTTTTCTGGCTTCAACTTTATTCTCGTAAAATTACGACTTTAATGTTGAAATGCTATGACTTTATTCTCATAGCGCCCGCAATTTTTAATTTATTTAAGTGACCCTTATACTCCGTCGTAGTTTATAGTTCTGCTGCCTCGACAATTTAATGAATGCTTTTTAATTGTATTTTGTAAGGAGAGGCTTGAAGTGGTGCAGGAACAACTGGGCAAGCTTCAACTCAAACTGATCCAGGAAGTGGAAACCCGCTGGAACAACACTTAAAATATACTACGACGACTATTTGAGCAAAGAGAGACGGTGGGCAAGCCTCACAACAGACATCTCACCCACTTCATCAGAGGAATATGGCATAATTTCCCAGTGTCTGGTTGTCCTAGGACCATTTTATGATGCAACCACCGAGCTCTCGTAGGAAAAAAGGGTGTCTGGCTCAAAGGTCATACCTTTACTTGCTATGATAGATCATTGCCTCAGTGAGGAAATGCAAAAACCACCATCCATTGGTTCTTCTCTGGCTAAAAAACTGAGGAAGCTCTTGAGAGAGAAGCTGGATAGGATACAAGCCATGAGCCTTACGTGCCTTGCGACACTACTGGACCCAGGGTTAAAAAAAAAATCGGATTTCTCAGCCCTGCAAGAGCGGGTGAAGCAGAAAAAAGAGTAAAAGCAGAATGTGCTTCCATAATGAGGGCCACCACCACCTCCTCTTCATCCTCACCACCACCACAGCCATCAAGGTCACAAACTGTTGAGGCTGTTTCCCAAGGTACTATTGTTATTCCATTTGAATTGCATTTATATGAGCTGTTAGACTCTTCTTGTTTCTTAGGTAACAACCTGTGGTGTCGCCTGGATGACGGCGATGACCTCTGTATTTGCAGACGCAAATACAGAGGTCCAGCGCTATATGATGGAGCCAAATATTGGAAGGGTGGAGGACCCCCTTCAATATTGGTAGAGACGGAAATATGTCTATCCTCATTTAGTTGGCAGTGGCATTCTTGTGTACACCTGCCTCATCTGTGCCATGTGAGCGAGTGTTTTCCAAAGCAGGAGAAATATTGTCAAAAAAACATAATAAAATATAATCAATGGTCAAACCTCAACAATCATTGTCCATACTCCAACTCCAACCCCAACCACCCTCACCTCACTGTAAAGGATCATTTCCAAATAATTTTATGTATGTATATGTATACACAGTATACTGTCATCACTACAATACATGTTTTGCATATTCTTTATTTTGCTGACAGTTTTATTCAGAGGCTTTCTGCAAAATGCCACACTTTAAATTCATGCCAACTGATATTTTTGCATCTAGTCGATGTCCTACTAGAGCAAATGAAGCTTCAAGAAGCTTCAAGAAGCTCTGCGCTGGAGTGAACCAATTGGATTAAAGGCTTCAATGCTTCATGAAGCTTCATCTGCCCATCACTAGTCATAATCCCATTGATGGAAGCGTCGCCCAATTCGCTCCTCAGCCAAGCACATGCACCAAATGTCTGAACCTGCGGTTCCTCTTGTACTGAGCAGGATTCCTATTGCAACAACACATCATCAAAAGGGTAAAACCAACCTGTCTCATGACGGTCTAATTTCCAGTTTTTCGCACCACATTTACACTCAAAACGTCTGATGTGCTGGAGGACATGCAACTTGAAATAATAGATTTGTGCGATGCAACAATGAAGAACAGATAAAGAACTCCATAAACTTCAGCTGGTTCAGAATTCAGCAGCTCGCATCATCACACGCACCCCTTCCATCAACCACATCACACCCATCCTACAGAAACTTCATTGGCTCCTCATCTCACACCACATCCAATATAAAATCCTGCTCCACACATTCAAAGCCATCCATAACCTTGCACCTCCAGACCTCCTCCATATTGCCACACCCGCTCGCTCTCTCGGCTCCTCTTCCTCTCTCCATCTCTCTGTTCCCTCAGCCCGGCTTGTCACCATGGAGAGCAGGGCCTTCAGCCGCTCTGCTCCCCAGCTCTGGAACTCTCTCCCTCCTGACCTCCGCAACACTGACACACTCTCACACTCTCACACTTCAAATCCAAACTTAAAAACTTGTTCAGACTGGCATGTTCTTTATAATCCAAAACTGCCCTGTCCTTTTCATTGTTTTTTATCTGAATGCTTTTAACTGTATGTTCATAAATGTTGATTTTAACTGTCTGTAAATTGTATATTATATTGTATTGTAAGGTGACCTTGAGTGCCCAGAAAGGCGCCCTATAAATAAAATGTATTATTATTATTAAATTTGCTTCTGTGAGCTTGGAAACATTTTATCAGTGTCTTCTCCCAGAGTACCTCAAATGAACAGCGTTACCTACAGTTTTGACAAGGAACACAGTGGATCCAAGTGCTAGAGATGTTACGCTTGAGCCTCTCAGCTCGACACTGTATCAACCCTATGAAGCGGAAGTGTCGCCGAGCATTGTTTCGATACACGCTTCACCACACCAAAAATCACGTGACCAGTTAAACCGAGGCCTCGTTACGTCAGAAGTGTCAGAGATGCGTGTCGAGTGTTTCGATTTCAAGCTGCTTTGCGGGAATTTTGATGGGGGTGGTTTGTAATTGTATCAGAGCTTTAAAAGAGAATTGTGGGTTTTGAGAGGAAGACATTTTGTTGACACATTTCTAACACTACTAGTTATTCAATAAGGGAAAGTTTATATTAAAGCAGGTAAGAAACAACAGGTAAGAATAGATTACACCTAATACAGATACATTTATATACACTTGGTGACATATTACATAACACAAGATACACTCCACCACATGCACAGATTCACATCAACACACACCTGGGCCTATATAATACACATAGTCATAGTTTTAGGTAAGTGATATAGGTAAGTGGTAGGTAAGTCTTGAGAGTGAGTTTGAGTGGTCCATAGAGAGCGTGAGTGAGACAATAAGGAAGAGATATGGAGGGACAGCTATTACCACCAAAAAGAGCACGGTCATATGCATGGGAGCACTTTGACTTAATAAGCTCGAATAAAATCAAGTGTTTGATTTGTGCTCAAGAGAAAATCTCTAAAACTTTATCAATACCATATCTTACATTTCCCCACTCACATCCCCGATACCTTTTCCAAAAATGTTCCAATTTCAGAAAAACTACAGTTGCACAATCACTTTCCCAGTTACTTAACCACATCATTTTATTCTCCAATTTTTCCAAAATGCCTCTGTAGCTGCAAACTCTTTAGTAAGTCAGAGTAAAACTAATACATACATATAAGTACAGGACACAAAGACACCAGTTTGAAAAGTACTTTTTTTTTTTTTATTAGAAAGTAGCCATTTTATTGGTAAAGCACATTTAAAAACATGAGTTGCGCCAAAGAGGGAAAAGCAACTTAATTTAAACACAAGTTTTCACAAAATAATCTAAAACAATTTCATAATAAACAGGAGAATAATTTATAAGAGAATAAAAATAAAATGGAAGTGATAAAATTCATCCAGACAAAAGTCACATAAAAGGGGAGTGGGGTTTAGAGGAAGGGGGAAAGTGAGGTTCACAAAAGCTTTACATCACATTTACACAAATGCATCACACAGACAAATCCAACAGATGTTGCTCTTCTGACTGTGTCAAATTATTCAAAGCAGTGTGTCATTTTCAGTGCAGTTGTGTCAAAGTGGTTCAATGTTTCATGAGGTTTCAGTTTCCCCATCACTTTACACACAGCTCACTCTCTGATCAGACTGAGGTTGGCTCCTTTTATAGAGCCACTCCCTTAATTGGTGACTCCCACACTGCAGCACAGGTCAGTTCCAGCAAATCCAATAATATTGTTAAACGTTATTTTTTAGCAAAATAGTGTTAATCTCTTTTCAACCAAATGTGTTATTCAAATAGAGCTCTATATTACTTTATCAGTGTTAACTGTGGAAAACAAACTAGATACAAGAAGCTAAAATATTTGGACACCCCTCCTCCTCAGCACACAGTTGTCTGGCCCGGAACCTTCTTAAGATGCTCCGGCTGCCTGGGGAGTCATTAGACTGGAACATTTAAGGTGGAAGACAACACAGGTGAGCAGAAATTCAAACAATTCAATTGCAATTAATTAGCTGATGCACTTACTCATGTTTTATGTTACAGGCCAACTTTAACTGCATAACTGTTTTAAGTAATTAATGAATATCCCAAACTTGTTGGCGTATTATAATTCTTACCTGTTTGCTTTAAGTTTAGGCCTATGTAATAGACGAGCTACATTAGTCACAGATGGGAACATCTTCCACTTGTAGCTCAGAGTTGAGTTTAGCTTAACTGAACCTTTACCAAGGAGGTTTGGCTCGTCTCATCTGACACCAATGTAGCATTCAGGTGTGAGGAAATGTACTGAATTTCTTCTGGTTTGTTTTTTGACCACAAGGGCGACTGTAGGACATAATTCACCCACAACAAGACAAACGACAGTCTCGGTTCACCTGAGCCAGTTCCCCAAAAAACTGAAAAATGGAACATTGACATCAATTTCACAAGTGAACGGTGTCAACTCTGAACTAAACACAAAATATCAGATCCTTGCAATATTGGATGCTGCAAAAGTTGCATTGCATTTTCTTTTTTTCTTCCACGCAAAGTGATTTGATTTGACCCTGTAGGAGAATGGGACAAAAACTTGTACACCTCAAACTTGATATTGATTTTGTAGATTCCTGACATTGATGTATGAGGAAAAGATGCGCCTTTATTAGTCCCATACTGGAATTTCCCCACTGTGGGACTAAAAGGCTTATCTTTTCCTCATCTTAAGTGTCTTGGGTTAGGTTCGCAGACGATATATGACCATTATTCTTACTATTATTGCCACGCCTAAAGAAGTCTCAGTGTGATCATGTTTAATACAGGGCGGGCACAAGGACAGCTCTGTACTGAGGCTCCTCTTCAGGAGGATAAATAGAAGCTGTACATGAGTTTAATCTGTGTCTGTGTCTGCAGCAGTGAACAACATGGTGCGCTCTGTCCTCTGCCTCCTGACTGTGGCCCTGGCCTTTGTGCCTCTGCTCTCTGCTGTGGAAGGTCAGTCACTTTGAATATGCTTTTAAATAGAGAACATTGAACATGTCATTTATACTCCGTTCAGCTTGCATAGCGTCATATGGTGTCATATTTTTCTCCCCACAATGTCAAGTGGTTTTAATGTTTTAGTTTGTAAAAAGACATGGATTTACTTGATCACTAAACTGGAACATGATGTTGTCTGCATGTTTCACAGCATGGCATTGAATTTGTATAAATTCAATTACAGGTGTTTAATTGCAAATTTAATGCACTCCTGTGTTTTGGTTCAGCTGTAATTAAAGGAGATGACTCAGGGCCGACTGGATTGTGAAATGGTATTGAACAAACACCTGATCATGTTCTGGTTAGATTATTTCAGTTGATCTTTAGAAAAATGAGGTTGCCACAGAATATAGGTGTAGAATAAAATTTAACAATCTTCCTTGAAAGCCAAGTAATCCTAATGGGACTTTCCTGGCTAAAGGTTAAATAAAAACGCATTCTTTTGAATTGCATAGAAATTTGACGTAAAATAAATGCATAAATTTGTGTAAAAGTTGCATATCTAAAAATGTTACTATGAAGCAGAAAATTTCCTTTCTTAGCCAACTCATTACAATTTTTTTAGTGCATTCAGAGAAACCTGGATTCTGTCCCAAGCCCAAGAGAAACTTGCCAGACCCCATTTGTCTGAGTCAGTGCTCCAGAGACAGTGACTGTGAGAGAAACCTGAAGTGCTGCTTCGACGGCTGTGGATATGTTTGTAAATGGCCAACAGGTAACAAACATCCTTGTATTTTTGAGGGCTAAGTTTTGCTCATGATTTCTCAATATTATAGTGATCAAATTCTACATTATCCTTGCCCCACCTTTTGTATGAATTATTTTTACTTGGTACAAAGAATATTTTTCTATGCATTTCAGTCTTTTCTTGAACAGTATTGAAAAGGTGACTTAAGTTATTGTTTTTAATCAAAACTTCTTGAATGTCCACAGGTGGGCATAAGCCTATAAGAAAAACAGGATTGTGCCCTAGTCCAGGTGATTATGGGATCTGTGATCATGCATGCTCCTCTGACCAAGACTGCAAGGGGGACGATAAATGCTGCCCCACCACCTGCGGGACAATCTGTGAACCAGTCATAAGTAATGCACTTTTATAGTATCAGTCAATTAACCCTGAGTGATTCCTTGAATTACAGATGAAATAAACTGAAGTGTATATATTTACTCAGAAGGCAGACAAATAGTGCACGTATTTAAACACATGTTAAATTTCACAATAGAAGCATCTGATAATGAACATAGGTGTGAAATAAAATGCTTTTTGACATTGTAAAACATGTGGGTTTGCCTCTGCAGATTTGACCTGTAACTGTTTATCTTCACAGAACTCAAACCAGGAGCCAGTCCCGTGTAGACCTGCTTGTCATGTCAGAAGAGCTGGGGTTAAAGAATCTCATGAGAATTGTGCAGATACATTAACTTTATCAAGATGAACAGCATGAAGCTGTTGCAGTAAAATGTTGATGCATACTTTGTGCTCCCTGTTTGTTTAATAAAAATTACATCTTAACACGGAGTTCATGTGTTTTCAGTAGTTTTATATATTAAACTCTTTAAAGGTTCCATTTGTACCTGTTGGGTTCGGGCACTTTTCCCCCCCCCCCCCCCCTCCCAGTTTTGGTTTCGTGAGCCCGGTGTGCTCACTCTCTGCTCGCCGGTCTCTGTGGCTCCGATGTGCCAGAGTGTGCACGTTACTCTGCACACTCTGGGTCTGTCGCTGCTCCCTTCTGGCATCTCCTGGGTCTGTAGCTTGTTTGGCCTTATGAGTCGGGACATCCTGTTTTCATTTGTGTAGGAAGTTAAGAATGGGGACGGCTCTGTATAGGGTTGGCCTGCCCAGTGTGCACCATCCTTATTTTTCATTGTTATGTCTTTTTTGTTTTGGACATGGCGTTTGGTCAGGTCTTCAAGAACCAGAAGTTGGGGAAAAATGATACAGCTTTGAACCCTTGTTTTCCTTATGTTTTGATCCAACCTGTTTTAATAAAGTTTAGAGTCAGACATGAAGATTGGAGCCAATTACCAATTTTGTCTTTATCAAAAAATGTTCCAGCTTTACAAAACAGCTGGATTACTTTATTTCAAAGCACATTATATAATAGTCAATCAGCTGTAAGTCCTGTATTTAAAGAATTTTCAAGAGAAGAGACTCTGGTTCATTCATTTAGGAGAGGAGCTGAAAATAATGATGTCCGAAGCCTCGCTGCCCGGATGTACCACGTGAATGATTCAGGAAGTGCTTCAGCTTTTGACAGCGATATAAACCCTCAGGCTCCATTCAAAACATAGGTGTTTGATGGAGAGATGCAGTCAGTGACAGTTTGGATAGAGTTAGAGATAGCTTGGAGAAAGGTAGAGATGATTTGGAAAGAGTTGGGAAATTTAGAGTGAGGAGAGAGTCAGGAGAGAATGGAGCCAGCGAAGAAGAGGAGGATGTCCTCTGTGTGGGAATATTTTTATCTAATTTCTCACAAGGAATGTACAGTAATATTTCTGCAGAAGATTTTCTGGCATTTTCTACAAAATGCCACACTTCAAATTCATGCAAACTGATATTTTTGCATCCAGTACATGTCCTACCAGAGCAAATGAAGCTTCAAGAAACTTTGTACTGGAGTGAACCAATTGGATGAAATACTTCAATACTTCATGAAGCTTCATCTGCCTCCCACTAATTTGTCCAGTGCAGACCCAAGTGCATTTATTTAAAGAATATTTACAAAAAAATAAATGCAATGTTTCAAATCGGCCATGAGGTAACAGCCTTTACCCTAGAGATGTTACGCTCGAGCCTCTCAGCTCGACACTGTATCAATCTTATGAAGTGGAAGTGTCACCGAGTATTGTTTCGATACACGCTTCACCATGGCAAAAATCACGTGACCAGTCAAACCGAGGCCTCGTTATGTCAGAAGTGTCAGAGATATGTGTCGAGCGTGTCGGTTTCAAGCTGCTTCACGGAAATTTTGATGGGGTTGTTTTGTAATTGTGTCAGAGCTTTAAAAGAGTCTGAATCCCCCAAGAATTGTGGGTTTTGAGAGGAGCAGATTAAAACCCAACACAGTTGAAATGATTTTTTTCTTGAATAAAAATATCTAAATATATACCTTATCTCACATTTCCCCCACTCACACTCCAACACCTTTTCCAAAAATGTTCCAATTTCAGAAAAAAGGTTTGCTCCTTTTATAGAGCTTCTCCCTTAATTGGTGACTCCCACACTGCAGCACAGGTCAGTTCCAGCAAATCCAAGAACATTGTTAAACCTAATTTTTTTTTAGCAAAACAGTGTAAATCTTTCTTCTATCCAATGTGTTATTCAAATAGAGCTCTATATTACTTTATCAGTGTTAACTGTGGAAAACAAACTAGATACAAGAAGCTAAAATATTTGGACACCCCTCCTCCTCAGCACACAGTTGTCTGGCCCGGAACCTTCTTAAGATGCTCCGGCTGCCTGGGGAGTCATTAGACTGGAACATTTAAGGTGGAAGACAACACAGGTGAGCAGAAATTCTAATATTTCAATTGCAATCAAGTAGGCACCGCACTACCTTGTCTTATGTTACAGGCAAACTTTAACTACACAACCATTTCAGTTAATAAACATCCCAAACTTCTTTGCATATTGTCATTTTTACCTGTTTGCTTGAAATTTAGGCCTGTGTAATGAACCAACTGCATTACTCGCACAGATGGAAACATCTTCGACTGGTAGCTCAGCAGAGTCGAGGTTAAGTTATTTGAACCTTTACCAAAGAGGTTTGGCTCGTCTCATCTGACACCAATGTAGCATTCAGGTGTGAGGACTGAATTTCTTCTGGTTTATTTTATGATCTCAAGGGCGACTGTAGGACATGACTCCCATTACACCAAGAGCAAAACGGCAGCATTCTTAACTCAATAAAGCCGGTCCACCAAAACTGAGTAATAGAACATTTACATCAAATTCACCAACACAAACGGTTACAAGAAGAAAAGGTGTCAACTCTGAGCTAAACACAATATCAGATCATTATAATATTAAATGGTGGAAAAGTTGCAGTGCATTTTTTTCATACGCTTATGTCAGGAGTCTACAGAATTTGTCTGTCTGCAGCAGTGAACAACATGGTGCGCTCTGTCCTCTGCCTCCTGACTGTGACCCTGGCCTTTGTGCCTCTGCTCTCTGCTGTGGAAGGTCAGTCACTTTGAATATGATTTTAAATAGAGAACATTGAACACCTATGTCGTTTATACTCAATTCTATGAGGTTGTGGCTTTTTTTTTTTTTTTTTCCTCACAATGTCCAGTGGTTTTAATGTTTTGGTGACATTGAAAACTAGACATGGATTTACTTGATCACTAATGCAGTAAACTGGAACATGGTCCTGTTTGTCTGGAATGTCTCACATCATGGCACTGAATGTGTGTGTGTATATATATAGCATTAATTCAATGATGGGTGTATAATTGCAAATTTACTGCACACCTGTCAGTCATAAGAAAACCACTCCTGTTTAGTTCACTTGTAACTGCGGCAGTGATCCCATTTCACAATCCAAGCACCTGATCGTAATTTTTAGATTTCAGTGAAGCTGATCATGAAGTTGGTCAAAATGTAGGTGTGGAATAAAATCGACAGTCTTTTTTGAGTTGGCCATGTTCTTGAATGATCAAAGAAATTTCGTTGTCAAATTTAATTTTGACAACTCCCACTTATTAAAATTGTTTTTCAGTGCATTCAGAGAAACCTGGAGTATGTCCCAAGCCCAAGACAAACTTTGACCCAAGAGCCATCAGATGTGTGACTGAATGCTTCTCAGACAGTCAATGTGAGGGAAACCTCAAGTGCTGCTTCAACGGCTGTGGACGCGTTTGCGAAAAACCAAGAGGTAACATGTCCCTCAGGAATACATGTGGTGGTTGTTCAAATCCTACATTATCCTTGCCCCAACTCTTTGTACAAATTGATACTTGTTACTACAAATATCTTCAGTATTAAAATACCAGGCATTGTTTTCCTAGTTTTTAATTGAAACGTCTTGACTGTCCACAGGTGGGCCTAAGCCTAAGGCCAAACGAGGATTGTGCCCTAGTCCAGGTGATTTTGGGATCTGTGATCATGTGTGCTACGCTGACGAAGACTGTGAGGGGGACGATAAATGCTGCTCCAATGGCTGTGGGCAAATCTGTCAACGACCAGTCATAAGTAATGCACTTCACTTATTTACTTCATCTGTAATTCAAGATGACTCGGTTCATTGACTGATACTTTGCAAGTTTGTGCAGCTGAAGTCATTTCAGATGTGCCATTTAAAGTGCTTCACAAAAATGTATACAAGATGTCAGTGAGAACAGATGGGTTTTCAGAGCTGCAGTAACTCCCTCAAAGTGGACGAATATAATTTTTTTTTATTGCCCCCACAACACTATTTCACAAAAAAAGCACCTGATTATGAAGATGGGTGTGAAATGTACTTTTTTGACATTAGAAAATGAGTGGATTTGACCTGTAACTGTATTTTCACAGAAACCAAACCAGGATCCTGCCCTGACCCGATCCTCCATTTCAACACATGTAAAAAGGGCTGCACTGATGACAGTCAGTGTCCCAGGAACCTCAAATGCTGCAACAGCAACTGTGGACTCCAGTGTGTGCCCCCTCAACATGGCTGAAGTCGAGCAATAATCGTCGCAATCACTTTATATACTCTAGGCCTGCTTGTCATGAAATGATTTAACCCCGGCACTTTGACACTCAAATTGTGCAGCTAAATTTTTTATCAAGGAGACATGAAATGGTTGCAGTAAAATGTTGATGCATGCCTTGCGCTCCCATTTTCTGTTCATTTAATAAATGAATCCAAACAGTTAATTTGTGTGCAAGTTTTATTTTGACACTTTAAAGCTACAGTTTGTACTTGGACTGGCAGTTAACCAGCTCTTTAATTGACTGGGACACACATCAACAAAATAAGAGAAGTGGACCTCTATTGTCAGGTTTTTCAAGAATTTACTAATTCCTTTTTGTTTGTGGTGGTGAATGGGGAAACTAGTATGACCATGGTACAAGTGGCAGTGCTGAAGGAATATAATAAATGCCACAATGAGACTTGGCATAGTGAAAAATGGAGACTTGATCTGGAGCATGGAAGATAAACGAGTTATTGTTGGGCCAGAAGAAATGGCAGTGTTTTCACCTAGTGCTGAGAGGCTAGTGATGCTGCTGTAAAGGCGAGCTACCTGATTGCTAGCAAAATAGTCATCTAAGATGTACAATTAAGGCAAGTTTGTCAAAACTTGCACACTGAACAATGCTGATTGTGTGTCCTAAGAAACGACAAGTTTTTGTCAACATCGGCCTGTCCAGGAGTCGTGTGGCAGAAAGAATTTCAGAACAAGCAACAGATTTGGACAGTTAATTGAAACACAAATTGGAGTTGCCATTAATGACAGCACTGGTGTTACAGATGTCGCTCAGCTGGACATATTTATTCGTGGTGTTGATGAGACTTTAACTGTTTTTGGAGTTGGTGCCTGTGTTAGATGCCACAGCAGCCGAGGACATTTTATGTGCTGTTGTTGGTGCGCTGGGCAGAGTAGGTGTGGACTGGTCTCGTTCTGTCAGCCTGGCTACAGATGGTGCGCCCTCAATGCAAAGATCAGAGAGAAAGTTCAAATGGAGGTGATGGTTTTTGGACATTTCACTACATTGCACCAAGAGGCATTGTGCTGCAGGTCATTAAGAATGGATCACGTTATGGAAGTTGTTGTCCAAACTGTTGATTTCATCAGAGCCAGAGGTCTGAATCATCGTCAGTTTGACTGGTTTCTCAGTGACAATAACATCACCCATGGTCTGCCTTACTACACTTTAGAAAGACGGGGGCCTGTGCTAAAGTGCTTTTTGATGTATGTGAGGAAATTGGACAGTTCATGATGAAAAAAGGTAAACTTGTGATGGAATTACAGTGTGAACAATGGATATAGGACCTTGAATTTATGGTTGATATTACGGTGCACTTGAATAATCTGAATAAAACACTGAAGGGGTGCAAAAAAAATTGTCACACAGTATTATGACAACATCTGTGCATTGAAATTAAAGCTCACATTGTGGGAGACGCAGCTGGCAAATAGTGACCCTCATTTTCCTAGTCTGAGACATTTATGTGAATCCAAACATCCTGCTGAAGCGCAGATAAACACGGAAGTGCCGGTGAAATGCCGGTGGGTGGGCACTAGAAGCCAAAGGAAGAGCAGCAAAGAGGCAACTTGACAACTGGTGCGAACAGCCAATGAGAACTCGGGCTTCAAGTGGCAGAGCAGAGTGGCTTCTTTAGAAGCAGCACCACTGTTAAGGTATGGTCATTCCCTTTGTTCCAATTTATAATAACACTAATAGTTTGTCTGTGTTCCTGCTGCAGTGATTTAACGGCCTACTCATATGTATCATTAAAGGAAAAGCTTACACAAATGCAGCTACATCTGGGGATGGCAAAAAATGAAGCTAATGCAACAAATGGAGACCAGGTGGAACAGTACATATTTGATACTGCAACGTTTGGTCCCAATAATCACTTCAGATGAGTTCAACATTGTTAGAGGGTTCCTTTCTTTGCCGTCTCCCTTTTATGATGCTGTAGAGCTGTCCGGCCAAGGAAAATGTGTCTGTCTCCAAAGTTGTCCCCCTAATGAAAATGCTGGAGCAAAACCTTCAGGAGGAAACGGTAAAGCCGACACTGCAGTGGCATTGGAAATGGGAGACCAGCTCATCAGGCAACTGTGGGAGAAGCTTTATACTTTGCAGTCGATGAGCATCGTGTCCCTTGCTACACTCCTGGACCCCCGATTTAAAGTTATTGGATTTTTCAGTCAAGTAAAAGCCACCAAAGTTATAAAGCGATTGAATTCAGTGTGTTACCATTATAATCCCCCAGGCTTCTACCTCTCATTATGTCACTGGAGGTAATCTGTTATTTTACATTTTGACATCAGTTACTCTTATGAGAAAACTTACTAACATGATCTGTGGTTTCCTCTGAAGTAGCAAACTGTGACATCATTTAGACTCCAGTGTCATGGGGGCAAGGAGGTCTCAAAATGTCACCGCAGATGCCACTGTGGACGTCCAGCGTCAAATATTGGAAGACTGAAAAACCGTCTGGAGAACTGGGCGAGGCAAAAACAACTTTACCCAAATTTATACAAACTTGAGCTTGCCTTTTTGTTCAAACAGGCATCTTCTGTGCAAAAAAGGATCTTTGAGAGGATCTTCTCCAAGGCCGGAGAGGTTGTCAAAAAAAGAAATAATTTTTTGTAACAAACAGCCAAGTTTGTTACTAGATTAATAGCACCTTTCACTATAAGCACTTTAAATTGCACGTACACTTTAATAGCACACAGCACTTTAAACATTATTTGCACTGTAAAAAAAGAATTGCACAAAACTATTTAAAAATGTTTATTTAATTTGTCTGCTTTTACCCAGTTTTAGATCTGGTGGCACAGGGGCACTTTAATTGAAGCTGCGTGTCCTGGAGGGCAAAGAGGACAAAATTAACAGCTAATTAATACATTGGATATGTGCAATATTAGTGCAATGTTTTTTTGAGAATGGTTAAGTGTTTGTGTGTTCTGTAATTTGTAGTGTTTTTACTGAAAGTGTTTTTAAAATGTTTTACCTTACCACCTCCTTGTCCTTGTGTCCAGGTGTCAAAGAGGTCCCCAGGAAAACAAGCTCCCTTAAAAAGGTTCCAGGGTGGGACCAAGGCGGGGGAGGTGTAGGGGAGACATGTTGGGCAGTTTTAAATAGTTTATGGGTTTTAAGTATATTTGGTGTTTGGTTTTAGGGTTTATGTATTTTAATATGTATAATGTTGATTTGGGTTATGGGTTTATGGGGTTTTATGGAGGTTAGAGTTTTAAAGAGCTAAGGCTATTTTTTAAATACCCCTATTAATTAATAGTCGTTTAGTCCAGTTAGAGGAACAGGATAAAAGGCGCCTGCAACTATCAAACCATGTTCTGCTGCTGGAGATGATGCTGCTCCTCTGACCTCCATTTGCACAAGGCACCTTGCACTTTGATAATTGATGGGAGAAAGAAATAAAAAAAATTGTGGACCACACCCGTGCTGCTGTCTTCTGTCGCACATCCTGCCGCTAACGGCCAGCCTACGTTACATTTTTAAACCAAAAACTGTTGAGAAACTCTTGTTTCTTAATAAAAATGAATAAAATTTCCCCCGTCCTGTACATCAGTGGTACCGGTCTGTGACGCATTTGCTACCGGGCCGCATAAAAACAGTAAATAATTTATCAGCAACCGCATCCTCTCCGACGTAACTTTCACCTGTCCCTCATGACGCACTAATAAGCTTGTCCGTAGATATATAATGAAAATCCTGATAGGAAATCGCCACAGAAATCTTTTTGATGTAGTGGCAAGTTTATTATCTGCTCTTGTCTCCACGATGACGTATCACGTATAACACATCAGTCATGTCGCCCAAAAGTAGAGCCACAAGCGAGTGAAAATGAGCAAAAACAAAAGTCTTTGGAGAGCTTTTTAACAAAGAGGAAAAGGCCAACTGAGGAACCTGAAGAGGAGCCTAAGACCTCCAAGAAAACACCAGGAGTCCTACTTAAAATATGGGTTTGTCACTACAGGTGACTCTCATGCACAGAGTCTGCTCTGCGTAATATGCGGGAAAAGCAAACGAGGCAATGAAACCTTCAAAACTGCTTTGGAAAATTAAGACTAAGCACCTGGTATTAAAATATAAGAATTAGTGTTTTTTTTTTAAAGAAATAAACGTGAGCAAGAAGGAAAGAAGAAACAAGCTCAGGGCTCCCACTGATGCAGCGTGTGGTGAGTTGTATTTTTTTATGCACTTAACTTATTTTTTGCCAGATTTATGTGCGACGTGTAGAAGGCCGGTCCGTGAAAACAAAATCCTACATTATTTCGGTCTGTGGTGCTAAAATGGCTGGGGACCACTGCTGTACATCATTGTCCAAGTTACACAAGCATAATCTGTGCCCTTTTCCTAGTTCCACAAGCACTTTCAGAAAAACAGCTTAACCTGCCATATTATATTACCATTTTGGGAAATTTTACACACAGAGAACACATATAAATGTATTATACACTTATGTGACAATATATGTACAGAAATTATTTGGTCATACATTTTTTGTAATTCATAGTCACTCCCAGCAGACATAACAGACACACAAATTCAATGCCTCACACATTATGTGGTTCAGATACAGCTGCCTGTGATTATACACTTGGCCAGTAGGTGGTTTTGTGCACACACGAAGCTTTGAGAAATGAACCCTTTCTCAGGCTATTTGGCTCAAGTGGTTCAATGCCTCATGGGGCTTCATCTCACCACTAAAAATCAGCCATACAGTAACAGTCTGTACACACAGCTCACTCTCTGATCAGACTGAGGTTGGCTCCTTTTATAGAGCCACTCCCTTAATTGGTGACTCCCACACTGCAGCACAGGTCAGTTCCAGCAAATCCAATAATATTGTTAAAAGTTATTTTTTAGTAAAACAGTGTAAATCTTTATTCAATCAAATGTGTTATTAAAATAGAGCTCTATATGACTTTATCAGTGTTAACTGTGGAAAACAAACTAGATACAAGAAGCTAAAATATTTGGACACCCCTCCTCCTCAGCACACAGTTGTCTGGCCCGGAACCTTCTTAAGATGCTCCGGCTGCCTGGGGAGTCATTAGACTGGAACATTTAAGGTGGAAGACAACACAGGTGAGCAGAAATTCAAACAATTCAAACGCAATCAATTGACTGATGCACTCACTCAAAAGGTGTAAACTCTGAACTAAACACAAAATATCAGATCATTACAATATTAGATGGTGAAAAAAATGCAGTGCTTTGTTCCACATGGACCTTTGTCAGGAATCTACAGAAGCAATATTAATTTTGATGTGTAAAATTTAGTTTTTGTCCTATTCTCTTACTGTGTCAAAACAATCAAATCACTTTGTGTGGATCTTATTTAAGTTTTCTGGGGGAGGTCCAGAGATGACGTACGACCATTATTCTTACTATTATTGCCACGCCCAAAGAAGTCTCTGATCATGTTTAATACAGGGCGGGCACAAGGACAGCTCTGTACTGAGGCTCCTCTTCAGGAGGATAAATAGAAGCTGTACATGAGTTTAATCTGTGTCTGTGTCTGCAGCAGTGAACAACATGGTGCGCTCTGTCCTCTGCCTCCTGACTGTGGCCCTGGCCTTTGTGCCTCTGCTCTCTGCTGTGAAAGGTCAGTCACTTTGAATACACTTTTAAATGGAGAACACTAAACGCCTATGTTGTGTGTGTGTGTGTGTATATATTCAATTCAATCACCTGTTTTTTTTCACAATGTCTAGAGGTTTTAATGTTTCAGTTAAATTTGTAAAAATACATTACTTACTTTAACAGTAATGTGCTCAACTGGAACATGGTCCTGTTTGTCTGGAATGTTTAACAGTATGGAATTTGTAAATATTGCATTAATTCAATTACAGGTTTAATTGCAAATTTACAGCACACCTGTTGGGAGCCAGTCATAAGGAGAACACTCCTGTTTGTCATATCCTCTAATTACATGTGGACCACAGGGCTAACTGATTGTTCAGTGACACTATTTCACAATCCAAGCACCTGATCATGAAAAATGACATTTGTCACAAAATATAGGTGTGGGAGGAAATCTGACATTTTTTGAGCTAGTAATGATGTTGCCACTGAATCTTTAACACATGTGACTGACGTACACTTTTTTTGGCTAATTGAAATTGTTTCCAGTGGTTTCAGAGAAACCTGGAGTCTGTCCCAAGCCCAGGACAGACATTGCCGTAGAGGTCGGTTGTCTGGATCAGTGCTCCACAGACAGTGAATGTGAGGGAAACCTCAAGTGCTGCTTCAACGGCTGTGGACGTGTTTGTGAAAAGCCAAGAGGTAACATGTCCCTCAGGAATACATGTGGTGGATTTTTTTTTATGCATTGCTCATGGTTTCTCAGTAATGGTGATCAAATCCTACATTATCCATGTCCCACCTCTTTTGTATAAATTAATACTTTTTACTGTTACTCAGAATATTTATTTCAGTGCTTTTTTGGAGTATTAAAAAAATACCACTAACTTTTTTTTTTAATGTGGACTTCTTGAATGTCCACAGGTGAGCCAAAGCGCAAGGACAAACGAGGATTGTGCCCTAGTCCAAGTGGTTTTGGACTGTGTGCTGAAATGTGCACTTTTGATGAAGACTGTAAGGAGGATGATAAATGCTGCTCCAATGGCTGTGGGCATACCTGTCAGCGACCAGTCATAAGTAATGCACTCTTCACTTATTTACTTCATCTGTGATTCAAGGTTAATTGACTGATACTATTCAAGGTCATTTATATAGCTCAGCTGACCTCAGGGCTCTGGAGTATAGGGCTGTAGTAACTCCCTCAAAGGGAACAAATGGAAACATCTGATTGCACTCACAATATTAGCAGCTGATATTGAATATAGGTGTGAAATGTTTATTTTGACATTGTGAAACGTGGGTTTGCCTCTAAATAGATTTGACCTGTAACTTTCTCTTTACAGAATCCAAACCAGGATCCTGCCCTGACACGAGCCCTTTTTTCACCACATGTAAAAAGGAATGCACTGATGACAGTCAGTGTCCCGAGAACCTCAAATGCTGCTTCAGCAGCTGTGGACTCCAGTGTATCCCCCCTGAACATGGCAACAGTCCACAATGATTGTCATTTAATAAATGAATCCAAACAGTTCATTTGTGTGCAAGTTTTATATTGACACTTTAAAGTTAGTTTGTACTTGGACTGTACTTTAACGGGCTCTTTAACCACTTAATAGTACAACTTTACAGCAGTGTATGTATATTTCACCCACACAATCTACACATCAAATGAAAGCTATGGCATTCATCTTTCTGAATGTAAACCACTTACACCTGTAATCACCAGTGCTGACAGGAAAGCTGTGTTTACAGGGAAGTCAAATGTGGATTTGGACTCCACTTACGAGTGCTCTGTTTCTGTCAAACATCAACATAGTCACACAAAGTTTGTCTCATTTGTTCTGTACATGTCCAGAGAATATAATCCAGTCAAGGAATTATGTCCATAAAAGTTTGATCCTCCCGCTGTCACTTTTTTGCATTTCCTTTGTCAATTTCAAGCATAATAAACTTCTGACAGTGCCAACTTTGTACGTCAGTGAAAAACTTGTTGGCTTGTGATTGACACCAAAGTTGGCCAATAAGGTGGGGGCTGTGAGTTACTGGAGCCCCGGACAGTGCTACAGACTGAAAGGGCACGCCCCACTCTCACCCTTGTAGAATCAAGCTGTTACACATGTTTAGTGATGTTTTCCACTTACAGCCAATGAACAGCGGAACATGATGCCTGACATGCAGTGGGTTCCCGTAAACAGCTGTGTGCATAAAAGGAGACTGGATACAAAGATCCACACGTAAAATTACGCGCGTGTAATTGCGTAATTTTACGCACTGTTTTGTGTTTTAAACATGACGAAACAGACAAAACAAAGTACGTCACCGAGGACACTGTGGATGTTTGTACAAGTTAAACTAGAGGCATCTCAGACCCGGAGCGGTTTGTGGAACCAAGTGAAGATCTCATGAGATTCCAGAGTAGAGGACCTTATGTTTTGATGGATTGGATGCTGTTCATGATCGGTAAGCGTGGTTTATTCTATTATGAAACATGCATTTAATTATGGGTCAAACATATCATATGTAATCATTAGCATTATGTAATGCCAATCTGCGCCCAAACACCACCATCATCATGCACACACCACTTGTGCACAATGACAGAAGTTGGTCTGAGCAGGACTTGATTCTCCAACCTTTGGGTTGGTGGACCAAAGCTCTAACCACTGAGCCACTGTTGCAGAATGACAGTCACACTGTACAATCATGTACAGTGTTTTTAGTTTCCAGTGTGTGTTTGTTCACTGTTTGCAGTGTGTGGTTTGTATATTTATTTTGACCCATTTTACTATATTTTATATACAAATATACATTTTATATTGTGTTTTGATATGATATATAAATGTACAGTAATAGAGCAGATGGGTTCCTCTCAGATTCCTCTCTGTGTGAGTTTTCAGTAGAGTCTCATTGATGTCTGGGTTGAAACATTCTAAAGTTATTGCATTTATTCCAAACGTTCTCCAAATGTCTCCATTGGGTTTGGAGAGGCCTGGACTTACTGATGATAAAATGAGTGTAAAACTCTAATTTTTATAGGTATTGAACTCAAATTTGAAATGTGAGTGATTTTCAGTTGATAGTGTATTTTTGTCCCCAGCTACCTACTGCAGCTTTCTAGACCTTCTTTTTAACAAAAAATAAAAATTAGGCGAGGATGAGAAAAATAATTTTTTATGTGTGTTCCAAAGTGTATAGATGATTACCAGACAAACTTAGTGATTCTGACACCTGTGGGTAAAACTATAGGGTGTTACCTTTACAGAGACCCCAAACTTGTGGATTTACTACTGAGGGTTCAATAATGGTGTTCATTTTAATTTGGAGAGGTCAGAACAAAGGCAATTTCACCAAAATGACCCAGAATGTTAAGGGGTTAATTGAAACGCAAAGTGGAGTCGTTTGTAGCGTTTTATGTTGTCACTGACAACAGCACTGGTGTTACAGATGTCGCTCAGCTGACCATATTTATTTGTGGTGTTGATGAGACTTTAACTGTTAGTTTTTGGAGTTGGTGCCTGTGTTAGATGCCACAGCAGCCGAGGACATTTTATGTGCTGTTGTTGGTGCGCTGGGCAGAGTAGGTGTGGACTGGTCTCGCTGTAGCACCTCAGAGTGTTAACTACAGGGGAATATCAGGTAAGTGCATGCAATACTCTTTTATGGACCAGTGAATTTCAGTTAGGTACGACTACTGGAGCAACTGTTGGAAGAACCTGAGTTATAAGAACCACAGACCAGAGAAATAAGTTTAAATTGCCGGCTTTCTTATTGAACAGTTTGTAAAAAAAAATAACAACACACATGGACAGACTTTACATTAAACATTAATTAATTTCAAAACTCATTTCACTCTAAACCGTTCTTTTGATTTTAAAGATTTTCTTTCAGTTTTAAGTTTCTAAATTAATCGGTTGCAACCTTTTTAAGTTAGTTAGTTCTAGTTTAAGTTATCTCTTATCTATTTTCTTATTGAGTTAACTCTTCAATTTAAATCACCTCTAGTTCTTTTCAGTTCTATTCAAAGTTACCCTTTAAGTTTGAACCATTTTGTTTTGTTTACAACCAAACAAGAATAACCATAATTGTAAAATAACCTTTTACAACCATTCGTTATCATCACTCAAATAAAAAGGTAAAAATTGTACAAAACTAAAATGAATTCAGCAAAAGGCTGAATCCCCCTGTGTTGCACAGAATAAAATCTCTTTCTCCTAACTATTAATCCAGTGTCCTTTGTGTAGGAGTTTGGGTAAGTTCTGATGAAAACTATATAGTGTCCAGTAGAAAACACATGGTTCCTGGGGCATGCGCAGTTCAGAAGGTCCGTGGGAGGCTCGCCATCTTGTTTCACACACGTTGTTCTCAAAGTTGGTATTTAGCTGGATTCTTTCAAACCATACTTAGCCTATCACGTTGCTAGGATAGTGTTACAATATAGAAAATTATCATCAGCGGTCTTAATTGATTCTTGTTAAGAACACATGGTCGCCAAAATGGCGGCCACGACAGGGACAAGGTGAAGGGTATGTCAAGTAATAAAGCTTCTGAGTTGCATTACAAATACATATATCAAAAATATGGAATGCATATTGATTGAATAAAGTTTCTTAGGGGCATCACATATACATATATATCTTTTGATATTGAAATCATATAGGTTTTGAATATTGTCATGTAATCACCATCTTTATACTAGAGTTTGAACACCATGTACTAACACTGAAACTAGGTTAAAGGTAACATCGTAAAACGTGAATTATGGAAGACAGTTGGTGCTTTGCAGAAACTCTTTTACCGAGTTAAGGCAACATTGTAGGAGGTGAATCATGTCGTTTGACAACTACCATGTTTATACTAGAGTTGGAACATCTTGTACTAATACTGAAACTATGTTAAAGGCAACATTGTGTGATATGAATTGTGGGAAACTGTTGGGGTTGTGTAGACGCTCCTTTACAGGGACAGGGCGGTCGGATGAGACTCAAGGCCGGAAAAATAAACTGGTGCGGCCCGGAGAGATGAGCGAGGCCGGAGGGAGGAACCTGGGCGACAACCTGCTCAACATAATATTTGCATATTCATGTTTCATGTTATATTTTTATGTTACGGGGCCAGGGAAAGGCAGACAGACCGCCTGCTGCACATAGGAGGGATAGATCATATGACCCCGGGTCCTGTATTAGATTGTAACTGTCAGGGAAATAAACTTTTGAGATTTGAACTGATCGAATCCAGTCGTCATTTTGATAGAACACGCCTAACAAAAGTTTATCACTTTTTAACTTTAAATGCACTCTGACTTCACTAGTAACGTATGAATTCACTGTTTTTGCATTGCATTCTCTTGAAAAGATGGTTACATTGCACAAAATTAAATAAAATACATTTATTTTACACTCAACAAGTCCCGTTCATCACAAAAATCAAACCGTTTCCACACAGGGACAGGTTGAAAAACAAAAAATACTCTCTTCAAGTTTTTAGTTTAGAAATATCACTTTTATCAACTTTAGACTCATTTTTGGCCCTTCTCTCCTTTCTGCAGCAGCTCTGTGCTGTCTGCGTATTTCCCGCGTCTATCGCAGGAAAAACCCAAAACAATCCGGTTGGTTCCTGCTAGTCACGTGGTTCACGCACTACGTGAATTTCAAAATAAAAGTCCAAAGACAAATTAATTCACATTTCTTAAACTTTTGAACATACGTCTGCATGAAATAAAATATTTGACTTTTTAAATTGATTGGAACCATATCACATATTTATTGTCTTTTTATCAAAAGTATTTATTTATGTTTTTATCAACAAGCTTTTACTTTGAAAATCGTTATGTTAACCTGGGTTACATCACGCTGTCAGCCTGGCTACCAATGGTGCGCCCTCAATGTTTGGGAAAAATGCAGGTGTTGTGACAAAATTCAGAGAGAAACTTCAAATGGAGGTGATGGTTTTTGTACACAAACTTGCGCTTGCCTTTTTGGGCACACCGGCATCTTCTGTGCTTTGTGAAAGGGTCTTCTCCAAGGCCAGAGAGGTTGTGTGGAAAAAAAAAAAAAAAGTGTTTAAAACCAAAAACTTTTGAGAAACTCTTGTTTCTGAATAAAAATGAATACAATTTCCCTTGTCCTGTACATCATTGTCCAAGTTACACAAGCATAATCTGTGCCCTTTTCCTAGTTCCTCAAGCACTTTCACTGTTCTCTGATTACACCCTTGACATTTTCAGAAAAACAGCTTAACCTGCCATATTATATTACCATTTTGGAAAACTTTACACACACAGAACACATATAAATGTATTATACACTTATGTGACAATATATGCACAGAAATTATTTGGTCATAATTTTTTTGTAATTCATAGTCACTCCCAGCAGACATAACAGACACACAAATTCAATGCCTCACACATTGGCTGTGTCTCAATTCGCCAAATGCACCCTTCAAGGGTCCTTACGAAGTACTCTTCAAAAGTGTAGTTTCAAGGTTCCGGTCCAGAGTCTGCCCTCCTCAGTGTAGCCTCCATCTAACTGAAGTGGGACAGGCCCACACCACGGGCCGCACTTCCACCTCTGTCTTTGAGCGTACGATACGTACATTACGTACGTTATTTTTAATGATTTATTGTTTAATAGAAAAAAAGTCAAGATGTCGTCGTCACAGCCGTTTCTTTCTGTTTAGATTGAATATCAATAGGCAAATATAACGTTCGAGGTGATTTTTTTTACTCATTTGTAGCTACTTCATAACTTAAACAAAATATACCTTGTGAAAACGTAATAACAGAGACAGAGGTAACAATATAATTTCTACATTCATAGTCTATAAACCAGAGAACACTGATTAGTTGTACATATAGTGGGATATTGCAGTTTAACATTCGGTATTTTGGCCAGTGGCTACACCACTTTAATAACAGTAGAGGGCGCTGTTTCCCTTTTATGCCGTGCCAGTTCTTTTCATCTGATTATTATAAGGTATTTTCTAGCAGTGCAGCGCTACATCACTAGGTCTTGATTTACTAACACGAAAGTAAATGACACGTGCCCACGAGGGGCGCAGACGTATGGAATGTACCGGAACACATGAAGATTTTGTGCACGTCTCAGGACTCTGTTCTGTCTGTTCTGTCCTTTCCTGAGAGTCCGTTGCTTCATTGTTCACATTACCTGTGTGGAACTCATTAAACTCTTCTGACTTTACGTTTCAGTCTCTTGGTCTTTGACGCTTACAATAGACACGAACATTCTTACATTATTCTTATTGCAGTAATAATTTTTAATGATAATAATGTCTTCTTATTGTCTAACAATAACTGCACATTCCTTTATTCCATGTAACTCCTTTTTAATCATCAAACACACTGTACAGATCTTTATTCAGATTTAACAGTTTCATGTCACACTGTTGTAGATTAGGTAAACCAGTACGAACATTTGAACGTATATTGCGCAGCGGACTCCATTTTCTTCTCTTTTTTGCGTAGCCGCGGTGCATGATGGAATATAGAAGTGCGTGAAGTGTGCACGGATGCAGGCTTCGGTTACGGCCGATCTCCATGGAAACGGTGCAAAGGGAAGGGCAGGTTTGTCGGCCGCATTCAGTAGGGTGGGTTGAAATGGGACAGTCCTTGTCGCGCCGGAAATTACGTCACTGCCCTTAGAACCGCCCTTCCAATGGTGATTCTAAGGCCAGGTGGGCGAATTGGGACACAGCCATTATGTGGTTCAGATACAGCTGCCTGTGATTATACACTTGGCCAGTAGGTGATTTCGTGCACACACGAAGCTTCGAGAAATGAACCCTTTCTCGAGCCATTTGGCTCAAGTGGTTCAATGCCTCATGGGGCTTCATCTCACCACTAAAACTCAGCCATACAGTAACAGTCTGTACACACAGCTCACTCTCTGATCAGATTGAGGTTGGCTCCTTTTATAGAGCCACTCCCTTAATTGGTGACTCCCACACTGCAGCACAGGTCAGTTCCAGCAAATCCAATAATATTGTTTAAAGTTATTTTTAGCAAAACAGTGTAAATCTTTATTCAATCAAATGTGTTATTAAAATAGAGCTCTATATTACTTCATCAGTGTTAACTGTGGAAAACAAACTAGACACAAGAAGCTAAAATATTTGGACACCCCTCCTCCTCAGCACACAGTTGTCTGGCCCCGAACCTTCTTAAGATGCTCCGGCTGCCTGGGGAGTCATTAGACTGGAACATTTAAGGTGGAAGACAACACAGGTGAGCAGAAAGTCTAATATTTTAATTGCAATTAATTAGCCAATGCACTACCTTGTTTTATGTCGTCGGCCAACTTTAAATGCACAAATGTTTCAGTTAAATGACATCCAGAGCTTCTTTGCACATTGTCATTTTTACTTGTTTGCTTTGAGTTTAAACTTGTGTGATGAACTAGCTTTATTACTCGCACAGATGGAAACATCTTCGACTGTTAGCTCAGCAGAGTCGAGTTTAGCTTAACTGAACCTTTACCAAGGAGGTTTGGCTCATCTCATCTGACACCAATGTAGCATTCTGGTGTGAGGAAACACACTGAATTTCTTCTGGTTTGTTTTCTGACCACAAGGGCGACTGTAGGACATGACCCACATCACAAGAGCAAAACATTCTTGACTCACTAAAGCCAGTCCCCCAAGAAACTGAATAATGTAACGGTTTGTGTTGAAGTTGATATAAATGTTCTAAGTACAGGCGTCAACTCTGAACTAAACACAAATTATCAGATAATTACAATAGATGGTGAAAAAGTTGCAGTGCATTTTTTTCATATACTTATGTCAGGAGTCTACAGAATTTGTCTGTCTGCAGCAGTGAACAACAACAACAACTCTGTCCTCTGCCTCCTGACTGTGGTCCTGGCCTTTGTGCCTCTGCTCTCTGCTGTGGAAGGTCAGTCACTTTGAATATGCTTTTAAATGGAGAACACCACAATGTCCAGAAGTTTTAATGTTTCAGTGACATTTGTGAAAATAAGGCATGGATTTACTTGATCACTAATGCACTAAACTGGAACATGGTCCTGTTTGTCTGCAATGTTTCACAGCAAGACATTGAATATGTATATATTGCATTAATTGCAAATTTACAGCACACCTGTTGGGAGCCAGTCATAAGGAGAACACTCCTGTTTGTCATATCCTTTAATTACATGTGGACCACAGGGCTAACTGATTGTTCAGTGACACTATTTCACCTGATCATGTTCTGATTTCAACTGAAAAGATCTTCTGAAAAATGACGGTCACAGAATATCGGTGTGGGAGGAAATCTGACATTTTTTGAGCTAGTAATGATGTTGCCACTGAATCTTTGACACATCTGACTATGAAGTAGATTTTTTTGGCTAATTAAAATTGTTTCCAGTGGTTTCAGAGAAACCTGGAGTCTGTCCCAAGCCCAGGACAGACATTGCCGTAGAGGTCGGTTGTCTGGATCAGTGCTCCACAGACAGTGAATGTGAGGGAAACCTGAAGTGCTGCTTCGACGGCTGTGGACGTGTTTGTGAAAAGCCAAGAGGTAACATGTCCCTCAGGAATACATGTGGTGGATGTTTATGTATTGCTCATGGTTTCTCAGTAATGATCAAATCCTGCATTATCCTTACCCCACCACTTTGTATAAATTAATACTTGTTACTGTTTCTAAGAATATTTTTTTTATATATATTTCAGTGCTTTCTTAAAGAATATTAAAAAAATACCAGGAACTTTTATGCAAGATTCTTGAATGTCCACAGGTGGGCCTAAGCTTAAGAAACGAGGATTGTGCCGTATTCAAAGTGGTCGTGGAGCATGTGTCGAAATGTGCACTTTTGATGAAGACTGTCAAGGAGATGATAAATGCTGCTCCAATGGCTGTGGACATACCTGTCAGCGACCAGTCATAAGTAATGCACTCTTCAGTTCTTTACTTGATTTGCAACTCAAGGAGGTGACTTGGGGTTAATTGACTGATACTACTCAAGGTTTATATAGCTCAGCTGACCAAGGCTTTGTGCACAACCAGCAGGAGCTGGACAGCTGACCTCAGGGCTCTGGAGTATAGGGCTGCAGTAACTCAGGACCAATAAAAACATATTGCACCCACAATATTGGCACGTGAAATAAAATGTGTATTGTAAAACATGCTTTCTTACTGTGGGTTTGCCTCTAAACAGATTTGACCTGTAACTTTCTCTTTACAGAATCCAAACCAGGATCCTGCCCTGACACGAGCCCTTTTTTCACCACATGTAAAAAGGAATGCACTGATGACAGTCAGTGTCCTGAGAACCTCAAATGCTGCTTCAGCAGCTGTGGACTCCAGTGTATCCCCCCTGAACATGGCAACAGTCCACAATGATGATCAGAATCATTTTGGAAATTTTGAATCACTTAATATCCTCTAGGCCTGCTTGTCATGAAATGATTCAACTCCGGCTCTTTGACGCTGAAATTGTGCAGCTACAGTAAATTATCAAGGAGACCATGAAATGGTTGCAGTAACATTTTGATGCATGTCATGTGCTCCCATTTTCTGTTTTAATAAATGAATCCAAACAGTTCATGTGTGCAAGTTTTATATTGACACTTTAAAGCTACAATTTGTACTGGGACAGCTTCATCAGCAACATGTCTGTCAAAAGGATAAACATCTGTCAGGTTTTTCAAGAAAAATTGACTAATTTCTTTTTGTTCACTGCGGTGAATGGGGAAACAAGTGGCAGTGCTGAAGGAACATAATAAATGCCACAATGAGACTTGGCATGGTGAAAAATACAGCGACTTGATCTGGAGAATTGAAGATAAACGAGTTGTTGCGGAGCCTGAAGAAACGGCAGTGTTTTCGCTTGGAGCCAAGAGGTTGGTGATGCCACTGTGAAAGGAAGCTACCTGATTGCTGGCAAAATGGCATTATCAAATCTGTACAGTGAGTTTGACAATTTCTGCTGAAGGTTACAGAAAATGTGTCCTGAGAAACAAGTTTTTGACATCAGCCTGTTCAGGAATTGTGTCGCAGAAAGAATTTCAGAATGAGCAACAGATTTGGACAGTTAATTGAAACACAAATTGGAGTTGCCATTAATGACAGAACTGGTGTTACAGATGTTGCTCAGCTGGACATATTTATTTGTGGTGTTGCGACTTTAACTTAGTTTTTGGAGTTGGTGCCTGTGTTAGATGCCACAGCAGCTGAGGACATTTTATGTGCTGTTGTTGGTGCGCTGGGCAGAGTAGGTGTGGACTGGTCTCGCTCTGTCAGCCTGGCTACAGATGGTGCGCCCTCAATGCAAAGATCAGAGAGAAAGTTCAAATGGAGGTGATGGTTTTTGGACATTTCACTACATTGCACCAAGAGGCATTGTGCTGCAGGTCGTTAAGAATGGATCATGTTATGGAAGTTGTTGTCCGAACTGTTGATTTCATCAGAGCCAGAGGTCTGAATCATCATCAGTTTGACTGGTTTCTCAGTGACAATAACATCACCCATGGTTTGCCTTACTACACTTTAGAAAGACGGTTAAGCTGGGGGCCTGTGCTAAAGCGCTTTTTGATGTATGTGAGGAAATTGGACAGTTCATGATGAAAAAGGTAAACTTGTGATGGAATTACAGTGTGAACAATGGATACAGGACCTTGCATTTATGGTTGATATTACGGTGCACTTGAATAATCTGAATAAAACACTGAAGGGGTGCAAAAAAATTGTCACACAGTATTATGATAACATCTGTACATTCAAATTAAAGCTGACATTGTGGGAGACGCAGCTGGCAAATAGTGGCCCTCATTTTCGTAGTCTGAGACATGTATGTGAAGCCAACTGTCCTGCTGATATCAGTCTTTACAAAGACAAGGTTGCGGGATTGTTGAGGGAGTTTGAGAGATGATTTCAAGTCTTCAGGTTGTCTGCAAGTGATTTAGCACGAGGTTCTCCACAAACATGAGGTGCGAGATAGGAGAGAGGTATTGGCCGCGCCCCAGCCCCGTCACGAACGGCTCTGCTCACTGACCCCCGTGGGCCGGTTATCCTTGACCACACAAAGATCCACAGAGCTGCGGTATCATCACGTTTAGGAAGATTCTGACTTGGAGGTGTTCAGTCATTATTAGTGATGCAACGTTCTGTATCGAGGTCGAAGCGTGTGCCGAGTAGAGGACGGGGGATTTCTGTGGTGCACATATCGAGGCTTGCTTCATGTAAGGGAGGAGCTGAAAATGATGAAGTCTGAAGCCTCGCTGCCCGGCTGTACCACGTGAATGATTCAGGAATTGGTTCGGATTTTGCCGCGAGTTTTGACAGCGATATAAACCCTCAGGCTCCATTCAAAATGTGGGTGTTTGATATAGAAATGCAGTCAGTGAAAGTTTGGAGACAGTTTGGAGACGGTTTAGATACAGTTAGAGATAGAGTTACAGATAGTTTGGAGAGAGTTACAGATAGTTTGGAGTTTGGAGATTTAGGAGAGTGATGAGAGCGAGCCAGGAGAGAATGGAGCCAGCTAGGAAGAGGAGGATTTCCCCTGTGTGGGAACATTTTGATCTCATTTCTCCGAATAAGGTATGTCCAATATTTTTTCCATAATTAATATTGATTGTGCAATGCAATTTATCTTCAGCTGTCTTTACTTTTGTACAAGGTTTGCTATGTGCCAGGGAGCTGGGATATAACAACAACACCTCATCCATGCTTGGGCACTACAGAGCTTTGCATGAGAATAAGGACACCGAATGTGGACCAAGACCAGGTGAGCCATCAAAAACTGTAATAAGTTAATGTGCGTGATATTTATATTTGTGCTTTGGCTTTATTTTCTTTCCTCAGGAGAAAAGTCTCAAATAGATGAAGACCTGGTTAGCATGGTGATTGAGGACACCCAGCCTGTTAGTATTGTGGAGGACAAAGGATTTAAAGATTTGTTAAATTGTTAAATCCTAGCTATGTTCTCCCCACTAAGAAGGTAATAAAAGCATTGGAAATGGCACTTTTACTGAATAATAACCATTAACAATGTGGACAGGCAGGACTGAGGCTCAAACCTGAGTCCATCAGTCACAGGACAACCACCTCGTACTTCTAAAATAAATGCTTTTTATTTCCTTTAGGTCTTGAAAGCCATGATGGAGGCCAGATACCAGGAGATGAAGGAGAAAGCTAAGGCCAACACTGAGAAGGCAGCAGCTGTGAGTCTCACAGATATGTGGACCTCCAACAACACAGAGGCCTATCTCACGGTCACCTGCCATTTTGTTGATGACTCCAGCAATACAGTAGTTTTGGGAGTGCAACATTTTCCAAAGGCACACATTGCAGAAAATATTGCACAAGTAAAAGGCTCACTCATGAGGGAATGGGCGAAGATAAAAGTTACATGCCTTGTAACAGATGGGGCTGCCAATATGGAGCTTGTGCAAGGGAACTACAGCTCAAACATGCCATATGTGTAGCTCATACCCTCAACTTAGTGGTGAAGAAGGCCCTTGACCAGACACCTGAGCTCTCTGACATCCAGGCCAAATCCAGGAAGATAGTGAGATTTTTAGGAGCAGTACCACTGCAAAGGTAGGTTTTGTGGTTTAATTAGTTTCTTTAAGACTGCTTTAGTTTATTACGACGGAGTAATAAGGGTCACATAAATAAAATAAATCATGCAGGCACTACGAGTATAAAGTTGTAGCCTTTCGACATTAAAGTCATAATTTTACGAGAAAAAAGTTGTAATATTACGAGAAAAAGTCGTATTTTATGAGAATATAGGCTGCTGTGCGTGAATGAGTGATAGTGCATTATGGAGAATTTGGAGCATTTTGTTCAGATATAGCAATTTCTTCCAAATCTGTTTGGTTCCTGCTTATACTGATGATAGTGCGGTGATGGTGGGCTAAAAGACACAGTATTTCATTGTGCATAAACCCCAGTTGAAAGTTTATTTGAACAAAATGCTCCAAATTCTCCATAATGCACTGGTCACTCATTCACACACAGCAGCTTATATTCTCATAAAAAATATGACTTTATTCTCGTAATATTACGACTTTTTTCTCGTAATATTATGACTTTTTTCTCGTAATATTACTACTTTTTCTGGCTTCAACTTTATTCTCGTAAAATTACGACTTTAATGTTGAAATGCTATGACTTTATTCTCATAGCGCCCGCAAAATTTTTTTAAATTTAAGTGACCCTTATACTCCGTCGTAGTTTATAGTTCTGCTGCCTCGACAATTTAATGAATGCTTTTTAATTGTATTTTGTAAGGAGAGGCTTGAAGTGGTGCCGGAACAACTGGGCAAGCTTCAACTCAAACTGATCCAGGAAGTGGAAACCCGCTGGAACAACACTTAAAATATACTACGAAGACTATTTGAGCAAAGAGGGACGGTGGGCAAGCCTCACAACAGACATCTCACCCACTTCATCAGAGGAATATGGCATAATTTCCCAGTGTCTGGTTGTCCTAGGACCATTTTATGATGCAACCACCGAGCTCTCGTAGGAAAAAAGGGTGTCTGGTTCAAAGGTCATACCTTTACTTGCTATGATAGATCATTGCCTCAGTGAGGAAATGCAAAAACCACCATCCATTGGTTCTTCTCTGGCTAAAAATCGGATTTCTCAGCCCTGGTAATGTCCCCGTCTCCCAGATGCAATCAAAAAGTACCAAGACCTCCTCCAGTACCTCCTCATCCAAATGCTGTAAAAGTGTATAGGACATGTATAGCACATCTATCTTGGCCCGGTGAGGTGTTGGCTCCAGCTTGAATGGCCTCTCGCAGCTCCTTAAACGAGAAGAACTTGTTTATAGAACTCTCCGGGTCTGGCCTACCTGTTAATTTCCATCCTTCTTCCCGCAAGACTTCCTCTTTCAATTTGAGACTTTCTAAGCTTAAAGAATGCGATTTATGCACACTCTGGAAAGCTTTCACGCACATATCTGCTTTTTCTTTGTTAGACACAGCCTCTCTGCTCCCACCCTTTAACACTGGGATTTCTGAGTTAACAACCTTACCTGACATTTTATGGATCCTTGACCAAATCTGTTTAACTGGCGTTTTGGGCCTAAGCGTACCACAAAAACCCCTCCAACTCTTCTTTTTTTCTGCCTTAATTACTTTTCTTGCTACTGCACGGCACTTTTTGTATTCAATTACATTTTCCTGAGTAGGATATTTTCTTAGTTTTTTAAAAGCTTCTTTTCTCTTTTTAACTGCCTCACTGCACTCTCTGTTCCACCAGGGGACAATAACTCGATTTTTAGGGCTTTTCCTGCATGGGATTGACTCCAGAGCTAGATTAATGATCATTGCTATTAAGGACTCACTCATTTGATCAATGGACACTTCACTGTTCACTTCATCCAATCTCTTTAACGTGCCCTCCCTAAACTTATCCCAATCAGCCCGGGAAAAATCAAAGCGTGCCACTCTTTCTCCATTATCTATTACTAGAGCTTTTTGCAACCTGGTGACCACTGGATAATGGTCACTACCAATTGTATCTTTCCACACTTTCCATTCTCCTATTCTAGCCAATGCCGGGGAAGCAAAGGTCAGATCAAGACAAGACGTTTTATTCACGTTACAATCAATACGTGTAGGACTACCATCATTTAAAATAACAAGATTTTCTCTATCTAAAAATTCCTCCAAAACTATCCCATTTGAGTCCCTATCTTGACTCCCCCAGAGAGGATTATGGGCATTAAAATCACCCGCCCACACTGTTAAAGTCCCTGTTTTACTGGAAACCTCCTCAAGTTCCTCTAGTACTAATGTCTCACACGGGTTATACCCATTAATAATATGCATTTTCCCCTCGGTTGTCCATACCTCTATCATCAAACATTCAAAAGTTACTTCACACTCACATTGTTTATACTGAATCCGTTTTTATAAAAATTGCACACCCACCCCCAGCTCTATCTACTCGATCCTTACGAAGGCACTTATATCCTGGAATGGAGAAATCAAGACATGGTTTCAACCACGTCTCCTGAACACAATATGTCTGGCTTGACGTCAAAATCTCTAACAACTTTCTTAAACTCTTGCCCATTAGCAATTAAACTTCTTGCATTCCACTGCAGAATACAGACCATAAGAAGGAGACTAAACATCATCAATATTGTCCTCATCATCCCAATCTTCTATGTCACAACCTTCTTCCTCCTCTTCCCTTGACTCCTGCCCTCTCTTACCTGAGTTTTCTTTGCTTGTCGCCTGGCTCCATACCTCACTCCCTGGCTCGCTCTCGAGCTGGCTCACATGCTGGTTCGCTCCCACCTGAATAGCTCTCATTGAGTCATACAGCGTCTGTGGAGAGTAATTTTTTAGCCCCAAGAATCTGGCAGCCGCTTCACACACCTATTTAATGATATCAGACCTTGATTTTTTGTCTCGGGCGCCATACATTACATCAACAATAAACGTTAATAGTGCCTCTTTATTTACAAGAATATCTTGGCTGTTAGGATTAACACTGCTGCCCCCTGCTGGCTCCACTCAAGATGCACTTGCTGCGCCTTGGATGCCAGATTTTCCCTCAACTCTTTTTAAAGCTTCAGCATATGAAATTCTCTGCTGATTTCTGACCTCCTGCACTTGTTTAGCTTTCACAAATTGGCGACACTCTCTAGAAGAAGTCATGTGGTTTTCCCCACAATTACAACACATAGGCCTTTCAACTTTGCATGCCACTAGATCATGATCCCCTCCACATTTAGCGCATCGCCTCCCTCCATTACAAGAAGCTGCCATGTGCCCAAAACGCTGACATTTGAAGCATCGCAAGGGTGGTCTCTGGTACGCCTTTACCTGAAATGACAGGCATCCTATAAAAACTCTATCAGGCAACACTTTGCCTAGGAAAGATATCAAAACTGGGGCATTGGGGTTCCCACCCTCACGAACGTTAAACCTTTTACCACTGTCCACACTTCCACCCTTTACATTATTCTGTATTTCCTTCTCAGTCACTTCTGCGCACACTCCATAGATTACTCCTTTGATAACCTCCTTACTTTCAACTACTGTAGCATCAACTTTGTGTCCTGCAATCTTTGTTATTTTCCTCACTTTCCCACTTTGATCCTTATCTTTACAGGAAACCAGCAGTGCCCCACTTGATAAGACTTGAGCATCCAGCCCATCACCATATTTTTTAAGAGATTCAACAACCTTAATCGGATTTACACCTCTAAAGCCTCCCCCAATTTGATCCTTTAGCTTGAAAATAACTTTAAAATCCTCTGTAGCTTTTACAATTTTCATTGACCGATCAGAGTCTTTTTCAAGTGAGGTATCTGCTCTTTCCCTTTTTCCAGCCATTCTGCCTCCCCTTTCCCAAGAACGAGTGGCCATCCAACCTTCCTCTACCCAGCACCTACTGGTATTTGAGATTATCCAAGCTCAAGAAACTATTAAAGCCGACGCGATTAACCAACTACCCAAACAAATTCAAATTTCCCACTTCCTCGCTGCGACACTCCACCGAGCTCACCCACTCCAGCTTCCGCCGACCTGGAGACCTCCATCTGAATGCTTTTAACTGTATGTTCATAAATGTTGATTTTAACTGTCTGTAAATTGTATATTATATTGTATTGTAAGGTGACCTTGAGTGCCCAGAAAGGCGCCCTATAAATAAAATGTATTATTATTATTAAATTTGCTTCTGTGAGCTTGGAAACATTTTATCAGTGTCTTCTGCCAGAGTACCTCAAATGAACAGCGTTACCTACAGTTTTGACAAGGAACACAGTGGATCCAAGTGCACTGATTTCCAACACTAAAGAATATTTACAAAAAATAACAGCAAAATTTAAAACCAGTCATGCTGTAACAGCCTGGACACACCACACCATTCCTGACTGAGGCTGGCTCCTTTTATTGAGCTTCTCCCTTAATTGGTGACTCCCACACTGCAGCACAGGTCAGTTCCAGGAAATCCAATAATATTGTTAAACGTAATTTTTTCTTTCGCAAAACAGTGTTAATCTTTATTCAATCAAATCTGTTATTAAAATAGAGCTCTATATTACTTTATCAGTGTTAACTGTGGAAAACAAACTAGATACAAGAAGCTAAAATATTTGGACACCCCTCCTCCTCAGCACACAGTTGTCTGGCCCGGAACCTTCTTAAGATGCTCCGGCTGCCTGGGGAGTCATTAGACTGGAACATTTAAGGTGGAAGACAACACAGGTGAGCAGAAATTCTAATGTTTCAATTGCAATCAATTAGCTGATGCGTTTATTCAAAAGGTGTCAACTCTGAACTAAACACAAAATATCAGATCATTACAATGTTAGATGGTGAAAAAGTTGCAGGGCAGGAATCCACAGAAGCAATATTAAATTAGATGTGCACAAGAACTGCTCTGTACTGAGGCTCCTCTTCAGGAGGATAAATAGAAGCTGTACATGAGTTTAATCTGTGTCTGTGTCTGCAGCAGTGAACAACATGGTGCGCTCTGTCCTCTGCCTCCTGACTGTGGCCCTGGCCTTTGTGCCTCTGATCTCTGCTGTGGAAGGTCAGTCACTTTGAATATGCTTTTAAATGGAGAACACTAAACACCCATGTTGTGTGTGTATATATTCAATTCTATCACCTTCTGTAGCTTGTTTTTTTTTTTTTTTTTTTTTTTTTCCCTATAATGTCTAGAGGTTTAATGTTTCAGTTACATTTGTAAAAATACATGATTTACTTGAACAGTAATTAGCTCAACTGGAACATGGTCCTGTTTGTCTGGAATGTTTCACAGCATTGAATTTGTGTATATTGCATTAATTCAGTTACAGGTTTAATTGCAAATTTACAGCACACCTGTTGGGAGCCAGTCATAAGGAGAACACTCCTGTTTGTCATATCCTTTAATTACACGTGGACCACAGGGTTAACTGTTCAGTGACAATATTTCACAATCCAAGCACCTGATCATGAAAAGTGTTTGTCACAAAATATAGGTGTGGGAGGAAATCTGACATTTTTTGAGCTAGTAATGATGTTGCCACTGAATCTTTAACACATGTGACGGACTTACTTTTTTTGGCTAATTGAAATTGTTTCCAGTGGTTTCAGAGAAACCTGGAGTCTGTCCCAAGCCCAGGACAGACATTGCCGTAGAGGTCGGTTGTCTGGATCAGTGCTCCACAGACAGTCAATGTGAGGGAAACCTGAAGTGCTGCTTCGACGGCTGTGGACGTGTTTGTGAAAAGCCAAGAGGTAACATGTCCCTCAGGAATATATGTGGTGGAAGTTTTTGTATGTATTGCTCATGGTTTCTCAGTAATGGTGATCAAATCCTACATTATCCATGTCCCACCTCTTTTGTATAAATACTTTTTACTGTTACTCAGAATATTTATTTCAGTGCTTTTTTGGAGTATTAAAAAAATACCACAAACTTTTTTTTTTGTGGACTTCTTGAATGTCCACAGGTGAGCCTAAGCGCAAGGACAAACGAGGATTGTGCCCTAGTCCAAGTGGTTTTGGACTGTGTGCCGAAATGTGCACTTTTGATGAAGACTGTAAGGAGGATGATAAATGCTGCTCCAATGGCTGTGGACATACCTGTCAGCAACCAGTCATAAGTAATGCACTCTTCACTTATTTACTTGATCTGTAATTCAAGGAGATGATTCGGGGTTAATTGACTGATACTATTCAAGGTTATTTATATAGCTCAGCTGACCAAAGCTTTGCACAACCAGCAGGAGCTGCTCAGCTGACCTCAGGGCTCTGGAGTATAGGGCTGTAGTAACTCCCTCAAATGGAAACATCTGATTGCACTCACAATATTAGCAGCTGATATTGAATATAGGTGTGAAATGTTTATTTTGACATTGTGAAACGTGGGTTTGCCTCTAAATAGATTTGACCTGTAACTTTCTCTTTACAGAATCCAAACCAGGATCCTGCCCTGACACGAGCCCTTTTTTCACCACATGTAAAAAGGAATGCACTGATGACAGTCAGTGTCCCGAGAACCTCAAATGCTGCTTCAGCAGCTGTGGACTCCAGTGTATCCCCCCTGAACATGGCAACAGTCCACAATGATTGTCATTTAATAAATGAATCCAAACAGTTCATTTGTGTGCAAGTTTTATATTGACACTTTAAAGTTAGTTTGTACTTGGACTGTACTTTAATGGGCTCTTTAACCACTTAATAGTACAACTTTGCAGCAGTGTATGTATATTTCACCCACACAATCTACACATCAAATGAAAGCTATGGCATTCATCTTTCTGAATGTAAACCACTTACACCTGTAATCACCAGTGCTGACAGGAAAGCTGTGTTTACAGGGAAGTCAAATGTGGATTTGGACTCCACTTACGAGTGCTCTGTTTCTGTCAAACATCAACATAGTCACACAAAGTTTGTCTCATTTGTTCTGTACATGTCCAGAGAATATAATCCAGTCAAGGAATTATGTCCATAAAAGTTTGATCCTCCTGCTGTCACTTTTTTGCATTTCCTTTGTCAATTTCAAGCATAATAAACTTCTGACAGTGCCAACTTTGTACCTCAGTGAAAAACTTGTTGGCTTGTGATTGACACCAAAGTTGGCCAATAAGGTGGGGGCTGTGAGTTACTGGAGCCCCGGACAGTGCTACAGACTGAAAGGGCACGCCCCACTCTCACCCTTGTAGAATCAAGCTGTTACACATGTTTAGTGATGTTTTCCACTTACAGCCAATGAACAGCGGAACATGATGCCTGACATGCAGTGGGTTCCCGTAAACAGCTGTGTGCATAAAAGGAGACTGGATACAAAGATCCACACGTAAAATTACGCGCATGTAATTGCGTAATTTTACACACTTTTGCGTTTTAAACATGACGAAACAGACAAAACAAAGGAAGTGCATGACCGAGGACACTGGATGTTTGTACAAGTTAAACTAGAGGCATCTCGGACCCGGAGCGGTTTGTGGAACCGAGTGAAGATCTCATGAGATTCCGGAGTAGCGCATAAAATGTCCTCGGCTGTTGTGGTATCTAACACAGGCACCAACTCCAAAAACTAACAGTTAAAGTCTCATCAACACTACGAATAAATATGGTCAGCTGAGCGACATCTGTAACACCAGTGCTGTTGTCAGTGACAACATAAAACGCTACAAACGACTCCACTTTGCGTTTCAATTAACCCCTTAACATTCTGGGTCATTTTGGTGAAATTGCCTTTGTTCTGACCTCTCCAAATTAAAATGAACACCATTATTGAACCCTCAGTAGTAAATCCACAAGTTTGGGGTCTCTGTAAAGGTAACACCCTATAGTTTTACCCACAGGTGTCAGAATCACTAAGTTTGTCTGGTAATCATCTATACACGTTGGAACACACATAAAAAATTATTTTTCTCATCCTCGCCTAATTTTTATTTTTTGTTAAAAAGAAGGTCTAGAAAGCTGCAGTAGGTAGCTGGGGACAAAAATACACTATCAACTGAAAATCACTCACATTTCAAATTTGAGTTCAATACCTATAAAAATTAGAGTTTTACACTCATTTTATCATCAGTAAGTCCAGGCCTCTCCAAACCCAATGGAGACATTTAGAGAACATTTGGAATAAATGCAATAACTTTAGAATGTTTCAACCCAGACATCAATGAGACTCTACTGAAAACTCACACAGAGAGGAATCTGAGAGGAACCCATCTGCTCTATTACTGTACATTTATATATCATATCAAAACACAAAATAAAATGTATATGTCTCTAAATTAATCGGTTGCAACCTTTTTAAGTTAGTTAGTTCTAGTTTAAGTTATCTCTTATCTATTTTCTTATTTAGTGAACTCTTCAATTTAAATCACCTCTAGTTCTTTTCAGTTCTATTCAAAGTTACCCTTTAAGTTTGAACCATTTTGTTTTGTTTACAACCAAACAACAATAACCATAATTGTAAAATAACCTTTTACAACCATTCGTTATCATCAATCAAATAAAAAGGTAAAAATTGTACAAAACTAAAATGAAATCAGCAAAAGGCTGAATCCCCCTGTGTTGCACAGAATAAAGTCTCTTTCTCCTAACTATTAATCCAGTGTCCTTTGTGTAGGAGTTTGGGTAAGTTCTGATGAAAACTATATACATGAAAACACATGGGCTGTGTCCCAATTCGCCAAACGCACCCTTTGAAGGGTCCCTTCGAAGTACTCTTCAAAGTGTAGTTTGAAGGTTCCGGTCGAGAATCTGCCCTCCTCAGTGTAACCGCCATCTTGCTGAAGTGGGACAGGCCCACACCACGGACCGCACTATCGTACCACTTTGAGCGTACGATACGTACATTACGGACGTTATTTTTAGTGATTTATTATTTAATAGAAGAAAAGTCAAGATGTCGTCGTCACAGCCATTTCTTTCTGTTTTGATTGAATATCAATTGGCAAATATAACGTTTGAGGTGATTTTTTTTACTCAATTGTAGCTACTTCATAACTTAAACAAAATATACCTTGTGAAAACGTAATAACAGAGACAGAGGTAACAATATCATTTCTACATTCATAGTCTATAAACCAGAGACACTGATTAGTGGTACATAAAGTGGGATATTGCAGTTTAATGGTTCGGTATTTTGGCCAGTGGCTACACCACTTTAATAACAGTAGAGGGCGCTGTTTCCCTTCTATGCCGTGCCAGTTCTTTTCATCTGATTATTATAAGGTATTTTCTAGCAGTGCAGCGCTATATCAAGCTAGTATCTTGATTTACTAACACGAAAGTAAATGACATGTGCCAACAGGGGGCGCAGACCTATGGAATGTACCGGAACTCATGAAGATTTTGTGCACGTCTCAGGACTCTGTTCTGTCCTTTCTGGAGAGTCCGTTGCTTCATTGTTCACATTCCCTGTGTGGAACTCATTAAACTCTTCTGACTTTATGTTTCAGTCTCTTGGTCTTTGACGCTTACAATAGAAACGAACATTCTTACATTATTCTTATTGCAGTAATAATTTCTAATGATAATAATGTCTTCTTATTGTGTAGCAATAACTGCACATTCTTTTATTCCATGTAACTCCTTTTTAATCATCAAACACACTGTACAGATCTTTATTCAGATTTAACAGTTTCATGTCACACTGTTGTAGATGAGGTAAACCAGTACAAACATTTGAACGTGTATTGCCCAACAGAGTCCATTTTCTTCTCTTTTTTGCTTAGCCATGGTGCATGATGGGATATAGAAGTGCGTGAAGTGTGCACGGATGCACGCTTCGGTTACGTCCGATCTCCATGGAAACGGTGGAAAGGGAAGGGCAGGTTTGTCGGCGGCATTCAGTAGGGTGCGTTGAAATGGGACAGCCCTTGTCGCGCCGGAAATTACGTAACTGCCCTTCGATGCACACTTCGAATGGTGATTCTAAGGCCAGTTTAGCGATTTGGGACACGGCCCTTCTCTCCTTTCTGCAGCAGCTCTGTGCTGTCTGTGTATTTCCCTCGTCTATCGCAGGAAAAACCCAAAACAATCCGGTTGGTTCCTGCTAGTCACGTGGTTCACGCACTACGTGAATTTCAAAATAAAAGTCCAAAGACAAATTAATTCACATTTCTTAAACTTTTGAACATACGTCTGCATGAAATAAAATATTTGACTTTTTAAATTGATTGGAACCACATATTTATTGTCTTTTTATCAAAAGTATTTATTTATGTTTTTATCAACAAGCTTTTACTTTGAAAATCGTTATGTTAACCTGGGTTACATCACGCTGTCAGCCTGGCTACCAATGGTGCGCCCTCAATGTTTGGGAAAAATGCAGGTGTTGTGACAAAATTCAGAGAGAAACTTCAAATGGAGGTGATGGTTTTTGTACACAAACTTGCGCTTGCCTTTTTGGGCACACCGGCATCTTCTGTGCTTTGTGAAAGGGTCTTCTCCAAGGCCGGAGAGGTTGTGTGGAAAAAAAAAAAAAAAGTGTTTAAAACCAAAAACTTTTGAGAAACTCTTATTTCTGAATAAAAATGAATACAATTTCCCTTGTCCTGTACATCATTGTCCAAGTTACACAAGCATAATCTGTGCCCTTTTCCTAGTTCCTCAAGCACTTTCACTGTTCTCTGATTACACCCTTGACATTTTCAGAAAAACAGCTTAACCTGCCATATCATATTACCATTTTGGAAAACTTTACACACACAGAACACATATAAATGTATTATACACTTATGTGACAATATATGCACAGAAATTATTTGGTCATAATTTTTTTGTAATTCATAGTCACTCCCAGCAGACATAACAGACACACAAATTCAATGCCTCACACATTATGTGGTTCAGATACAGCTGCCTGTGATTATACACTTGGCCAGTAGGTGATTTCGTGCACACACGAAGCTTCGAGAAATGAACCCTTTCTCGAGCCATTTGGCTCAAGTGGTTCAATGCCTCATGGGGCTTCATCTCACCACTAAAACTCAGCAACAGTCTGTAGATACAGTTCACTCTCTGATCAGACTGAGGTTGGCTCCTTTTATAGAGCCACTCCCTTAATTGGTGACTCCCACACTGCAGCACAGGTCAGTTCCAGCTAATCGAATAATAGTGTTAAAAGTTATTTTTAGCAAAACAGTGTTAATCTTTATTCAATCAAATGTGTTATTAAAATAGAGCTCTATATTACTTTATCAGTGTTAACTGTGGAAAACAAACTAGATACAAGAAGCTAAAATATTTGGACACCCCTCCTCCTCAGCACACAGTTGTCTGGCCCGGAACCTTCTTAAGATGCTCCGGCTGCCTGGGGAGTCATTAGACTGGAACATTTAAGGTGGAAGACAACAAAGGTGAGTAGAAATTCTAACAATTTAATTGCAATCAATTGACTGATGCACTCACTCATGTTTTATGTCACAGGCCAAGTTTAACTGCATAACCGTTTCAATTAATTAATGGACATCCTAGACTTGTTGGCATATCATATTTTTTACCTGTTTGCTTTAAGTTTAGGCCTGTGTAATGGACTAACTACATGAGTCACACAGATGGAAACATCTTCAACTTGTAGCTCAGTAGAGATGAATTTAGCTTAACTGAACCTTTACCAAGGAGGTTTGGCTCGTCTCATCTGACACCAATGTAGCATTCAGGTGTGAGGAAACAGATTTTTTTTTTCTGGTTGTTTGTTTCTGACTGCAAGGGTGACTGTAGGACATAACTCGCACCACAACAAGAGCAAAACATTCTTGACTCACTAGAGCCAGTCTCCCAAAAAACTGAATAATGGAACATTTATATCAACTTCAACAACAAACAGTTACAAGAACAAAAGGTGTCAACTCTGAAGAGAACACACAATATCAGATCATTACAATATCAGATGGTGAAAACGTTGCAGGGCAGGAATCTACAGAATTACTAAACTAGATGTGCACAAGGACAGCTCTGTACTGAGGCTCCTCTTCAGGAGGATAAATGGAAGCTGTACATGAGTTTAATCTGTGTCTGTGTCTGCAGCAGTGAACAACATGGTGCGCTCTGTCCTCTGCCTCCTGACTGTGGCCCTGGCCTTTGTGCCTCTGCTCTCTGCTGTGAAAGGTCAGTCACTTTGAATATGCTTTTAAATAGAGAACATTGAACGCATGTCATTTATACTCGGTTCTATGAGCTTGTGTTGCTTCATATGGTGTCTTTTTTTAATCTTTTAGTGACATTTGTGAAAAATAGACATGGATTTACACTCTCACTAATGCACTAAACTGGAACATGGTCCTGTTTGTCTGGAATGTTTCACATCATGGCATTGACTGTGCGAAGTGCATTAATTGCATTGCAGGTGTTTAATTGCAAATTTACTCCACACCTGTCAGGAGTGAGTCATGATACTCCAGTGTTTGGTTCACCTGTAATTAAAGGAGATGAGAGGGTGAACTGATCAGTGATATTTCACAATCCAAGAACCTCATGTTCTGATTTCAACTGAAATTGAAAGTTGGTGACAGAATATAGGTGTGGAATAAAATCTGACTTTCTTTTTTGGGCTGGTCATTTTCTTTGACAACCACATAGAAATTTGACATTGTAAAATGAATTCAAATATGAAATGTTTACAAATATGATCATGAAGTAGACTTTCTTGGTTAATTAAATAAAATTGTGTTTCCAGTGCATTCAGAGAAACCTGGAGTCTGTCCCAAGCCAAACACTGACATACGGAGCTCCAGTGGTCTGACTGAGTGCAACTCCGACAGTCAATGTGGGAAAAACCTCAAGTGCTGCTTCGACTGTGGACATGTTTGTAAAGGGCCTCAAAGAGGTAACATGTCCCTCAGGAATATGTGGTGGATGTTATTTACACTTTGCCCATGGTTTCTCAAATTTTATTGATCAAATCCTACATTATCCTTGCCCCACCTCTTGGTTACGTGTGTATATTTTTACATTTCAGTGCTTAAACAGGATTTTTAAAAATACCAGGCTTTTTTTTAAAAATGAAATTCTTGAATGTCCACAGGTGGGTCTAAGGCCAAACGAGGATTCAAACCTAGTCCAGGTGATTTTGGGGTCTGTGTCCATCCGTGCAGATCTGATGAAGACTGTAAGGACGATAAATGCTGCCCCACCAAGTGTGGGAAAATCTGTCAGCCAGCAGTCATAGGTAATGCACTCTTCAGTCATTTATCTTTTTTTTAATTCAAAGAATTGACATTGGAAAACATTCTTGCTGTGAATGGGTTTGCCTCTCTGCAGATTTGACCTGTAACGGTTTATCTTCACAGAACCCAAACCAGGATCGTGCCCTGCTCCAGTCCCCCATTTTGCCCCATGTCCTGATGAATGCTCTGACGACAGTCATTGTAAGAAGAACCTCAAATGCTGCTACAGCGGCTGTGGACTCCAGTGTCTGCCCCCTGAAGATGGCAAAAGTCAAAAGGGCTAATCATTTTGGTGGTTGTGAATCTTGAATCACATCACATACTCCTAGGTCTGCTTATGAGATGATTTAACCCTGGCTCTTTGCCATTAAAATTGTGCAGAGTAAATGTTCAAGGAGACAAACTGTTGCAGTAACATGTTGTTTCATGCCATGTGCTACAATTTCCTGCTCATTTAATAAAAATTACACAACAGTGAGTTGTGGACCTGGTTCTGTTGTCTGTAGATATTGTCATTACAAATTTTCTTAAACAACTTCAGACCCTGGAGCTGATTCCACTGTATGAAAAGAAGCTGAGCAAAGGTTCAGTATGTTTTTCAAGATGTGCTGTTTGGGTTCAGAGGACCTAGTGGATCAGAGTTTGGAACAATTTAAAAAAAAAATATTTTTTTTTTTCAATGAAAGTGGAGCTGCGTCAATCTTGGATGTAAATACACAATTGAGCTATTTGTGTTTAATTGTATATTTATTACAATGGTAATATCCTTTAATGCAGGGGTGCCTGGAGCTTTGATAATGGCCCTCTGCTGATTTTATTTAAACTTTTTTTTTTTTTTTGTTGGTGCGACCTGAGCAGTGCCTCTGTAGCCTCCCACCAGAGTGAGCGCAACTTTGCTCTTATGAACCCTGTTAATGTGCTCTTCTTTGACTGGGGCACCTTCATCAGCAGAATGTCTGTCAAAAGAGAAAAGTGGACATTGAGTGTCCGGTTTAAGAAAAATACACTAATTCCTTTTTGTTCAGAGGTGAATAGGGAAAACAGTGTGATTAGTATGCAGGCAAAAAGTGGTGCTGAAGGAATAATCTTAAATGGCACTATGAGACTCGGCATGGAGAAAAATACAGCAAAGTGATCCAGAACAGTGAGAAGATGGAAGATAAATGAGTTGTTGGGCCTGAAGAAAGAGCAGTATTTTCACCGAGAGCTGAGGTTAGTGATGCTGCCGTAAAAGCGAGCTACCTGATTGCTAGTAAAATGGTTATCATCGAAGATGTACAGTTAGGGTGAGTTTGTCAAAACTTGCACGCTAAACAATGCAAAAATTCTGTGTCCAAAGAAATTACAAGTTTTTGCCAACATGGGCCTGTCCAGGAATTGTGTGGCAGAAAGAATTTCAGGACGAGCAACAGATTTGGACAATTAATTGAAACGCAAAGTAGAGTCGTTTGTGGCATTTTCTGTTGCCATTAATGACAGCACTGGTGTTACAGATGTCGATCAGCTGGACATATTTATTTGTGGTGTTGATGAGACTTTAACTGTTAGTTTTTGGAGTTGGTGCCTGTGTTAGATACCACAGCAGCCAAGGACATTTTATGTGCTGTTGGTGCGCTGGGCAGAGTGGGCCTACGGCAGTGATGCCACACAAGGAAGCTGGTGTGGCTTCTTTAGAAGCAGCACCACTGTTAAGGTATGGTCATTCCCTTTCTTCCAATTTAGAATAACACTAATAGTTTGTCTGTGTTCCTGCTGCAGTGATTTAACGGCCTACTCATATGTATCATTAAAGGAAAAGATTACACAAATGCAGCTACATCTGGGGATGGCAAAAATAAAGCTAATACAACAACTGGAGACCAGGTGGAACAGTACATACGTTTGGTCCCAATAATCACTTCAGATGAGTTCAACATTGTTAGAGGGTTCCTTTCTTTGCTGTCTCCCTTTTATGATGCTGTAGAGCTGTCGGCCAAGGAAAATGTGTCTGTCTCCAAAGTTGTCCCCCTAATGAAAATGCTGGAGCAAAACCTTCAGGAGGAAACTGTAAAGCCGACACTGCAGTGGCATTGGAAATGGGAGACCAGCTCATCAGGCAACTGTGGGAGAAGCTTTATACTTTGCAGTCAATGAGCATCGTGTCCCTTGCTACACTCCTGGACCCCCGATTTAAAGTTATTGGATTTTTCAGTCAAGCAAAAGCCACCAAAAGTTTTAAAGCGACTGAATTCAGTGTATGCTACCATTATAATCCCCCAGGCTTCTACCTCTCATTATGTCACTGGAGGTAATCTGTTATTTTACATTTTGACATCAAATTCAATGCCTCACACATTATGTGGTTCAGATACAGCTGCCTGTGATTATACACTTGGCCAGTAGGTGGTTTCGTGCACACATGAAGCTTCGAGAAATGTACCCTTTCTCAGGCCAGTTGGCTAAAGTGGTTCAATGCCTCATGGGGCTTCATCTCACCACTAAAAATCAGCCATACAGTAACAGTCTGTACACACAGCTCACTCTCTGATCAGACTGAGGTTGGCTCCTTTTATTGAGCTTCTCCCTTAATTGGTGACTCCCACACTGCAGCACAGGTCAGTTCCAGCAAATCCAATAATAGTGTTAAAAGTTATTTTTAGCAAAACAGTGTTAATCTTTATTCAATCAAATGTGTTATTAAAATAGAGCTCTATATTACTTTATCAGTGTTAACTGTGGAAAACAAACTAGATACAAGAAGCTAAAATATCTGGACACCCCTCCTCCTCAGCACACAGTTGTCTGGCCTGGAACCTTCTTAAGATGCTCCGGCTGCCTGGGGAGTCATTAGACTGGAACATTTAAGGTGGAAGACAACACAGGTGAGCAGAAATTCAAACAATTCAATTACAATCAATTGGCCGATTCACTAAAAAGGTGTCAACTCTGAACTAAACGCAAAATATCAGCTCATTACAATGTTAGATGGTGAAAAAGTTACAGGGCAGGAATCTACAGAATCAGTAATAAATTTGATGTTCAAATTTCAGTTTTGTTTTTTGTTTTTTTTCCAGTATGATCATGTTTAATACAGGGCGGGCACAAGGACAGCTCTGTACTGAGGCTCCTCTTCAGGAGGATAAATAGAAGCTGTACATGAGTTTAATCTGTGTCTGTGTCTGCAGCAGTGAACAACATGGTGCGCTCTGTCCTCTGCCTCCTGACTGTGGCCCTGGCCTTTGTGCCTCTGCTCTCTGCTGTGGAAGGTCAGTCACTTTGAATATGCTTTTAAATAGAGAACATTGAACACCAATATCGTGTATATACTTAATTCTATATATACCTCAATGTCCAGAGGTTTTAATGTTTCAGTGACATTTGTGAAAATAAGACATGGTTTTATTTTAGCAGTAATGCACTAAACTGGAACATGGTCCCGTTTGTCTGGAATGGTTCATGGCATTGTATTTGTATAAAATTGCGTTAATTCAATTACTGGTTAAATTGCAAATTTACAGCACGCTTGTTGGGAGCCAGTCATAAGGAGAACACTCCTGTTTGTCATATCCTTTAATTACATGTGGACCACAGGGCTAACCGTTCAGTGACACTATTTCACAATCCAAGCACCTGATCATGTTGTCTTTTCAACTGAAAAGATCTGACAAATGACGTTGGTCACAGAATATGGGTGTGGGAGGAAATCTGACATTTTTTGATCTAGTAATGATGTTGGACGACGATCACCACATTGTAAAATGCCACTGAATCTTTAACACATCTGACTATGAAGTTGACTTTTTGGGCTAATTCTTTAAAATTGTTTCCAGTGGATTCAGAGAAACCTGGAGTCTGTCCCAAGCCCAGGCCAGACATTGACCCAAAAGTCGCCTCTTGTCTGAACGAGTGCTCCTCAGACAGTCAATGTGAGGGAAACCTGAAGTGCTGCTTCAACGGCTGTGGACATGTTTGTGAAAAGCCAAGAGGTAACATGTCCCTCAGGAATACATGTAGTAGATGTTCAAATCCTACATTATCCTTGCCCCATCTTTGTACACATCACATTTATTTCAGTGCTTTCTTGGAGCATTAAAAATTACCAGGAACATTTTTTTTAATCCAAACTTCCTGACTGTCCACAGGTGAGCCCAAGCGCAAGGACAAACGAGGATTGTGCCCTAGTCCAAGTGGTTTTGGACCGTGTGTCGAAATGTGCACTTTTGATGACGACTGTAAGGAGGATGATAAATGCTGCTCCAATGGCTGTGGACATACCTGTCAGCGACCAGTCATAAGTAATGCACTTCACTTATTTAATCTAATTCAGGGTTAATTGACTGATGCTATTTAAAGTTATTTATACAGCACATCTGAAGCAAATTCAGCTCAGGGCTCTGGAGTATAGGGCTGCAATAACTCCCTCAAATAAAGGGGATCAATAGAAACATGAATTGCAATACTATTTCACAATATTGGCACCCGATATGAATATAGGTGTGAAATAAAATGTATATTTTGACATTGTAAAACATGCTTTCTTACTGTGGATAACTTTCTTTACAGAATCCAAACCAGGATCCTGCCCTGACACAATCCCTTTTTTCACCACATGTAAAAAGGAATGCACTGATGACAGTCAGTGTCCTGAGAACCTCAAATGCTGCTTCAGCAGCTGTGGACTCCAGTGTATCCCCCCTGAACATGGCAACAGTCCACAATGATGGTCAGAATCATTTTGGAAATCTTGAATCACTTTATCCTCTAAGCCTGCTTGTCATGAAATGATTCAACTCTGGCTCTTTGACACTGAAATTGTGCAGCTACAGTAAATTATCAAGGAGACCATGAAATGGTTGCAGTAACATTTTGATGCATGTCATGTGCTCCCATTTTCGGTTTTAATAAATGAATCCAAACAGTTCATGTGCAAGTTTTATATTGACACTTTAAAGCTACAATTTGGGCTGCGACAGCTTCATCAGCAAAAGGGAAAAGTGGACATCTATTGTCAGGTTCTTCAAGGAAAAATTGGCTAATTTCTCTTTGTTCACGGCGGTAAATGGGGAAACAAGTGGCAGTGCTTAAGGAATATAATAAATGCCACAATGAGACTTGGCATGGTGAAAAATACAGTGATTTGATCTGGAGAATTGAAGATAAACGAGTTGTTGCGGAGCCTGAAGAAACAGCTGTGCGTTTTCACCTGGAGCGAAGAGGTTGGTGATGCCGCTGTAAAAGCAAGCTACCTGATTGCTGGCAAAATATCAAAGCTGTACAGTGAGGGTGAGTTTGACAATTTCTGCTGAAGGCTACAGAAAATGTTTCCTGAGAAACAGTTTTTGACCTCGGCCTGTTCAGGAATTGTGTCGCAGAAAGAATTTCAGATCGAGCAGCAGATTTGGACAGTTAATTGAAACACAAATTGGAGTTGCCATTAATGACAGCACTGGTGTTAGATGTCGCTCAGCTGGACATATTTATTTGTGGTGTTGATGAGACTAACGGTTTTTGGAGTTGGTGCCTGTGTTAGATGCCACAGCAGCTGAGGACATTTTATGTGCTGTTGTTGGTGCGCTGGGCAGAGTAGGTGTGGACTGGTCTCGCTCTGTCAGCCTGGCTACAGATGGTGCGCCCTCAATGCAAAGATCAGAGAGAAAGTTCAAATGGAGGTGATGGTTTTTGGACATTTCACTACATTGCACCAAGAGGCATTGTGCTGCAGGTCGTTAAGAATGGATCACGTTATGGAAGTTGTTGTCCAAACTGTTGATTTCATCAGAGCCAGAGGTCTGAATCATCGTCAGTTTGACTGGTTTCTCAGTGACAATAACATCACCCATGGTTTGCCTTACTACACTTTAGAAAAACGGTTAAGCTGAGGTCCTGTGCTAAAGCGCTTTTTGATGTATGTGAGGAAATTGGACAGTTCATGATGAAAAAAGTTAAACTTGTGATGGAATTACAGTGTGAACAATGGATACAGGACCTTGCATTTATGGTTGATATTACGGTGCACTTGAATAATCTGAAAAAGACGGTGAAGGGGCGCAAAAAATCATCACACAGTATTATTGTGGCAATCGAAGGGTTAATAATGTGAGATAGTACTAATAAATGTAAGTGTTGCAACAACGCCACCCCAAATCTAGTCTGGGGACTAGAACCTAAGTATAAGACACACAGATAAGCATATTCAAATGAAAGACCCAGGTTTCACTTAATTTACATCATGTGTATTTAACATATTAAGGGAAACTGTGTTCTAATTTCATTAACAATAACTACAATATATAAAATCTGAGTCCACCCGTACACACTCATTCAGTGGATTAAAAGTTTACAGAGCCCAAACCCACCGCCTGTCAGACCACGTACAGGGCAAAATCCAGCTCGACTCACAGAGCTCAGGTGTGACCAGTCCGAGCTCTGCCCAGAACAGCACCACTAAAAGAAGGCGATCTCACAGTGGACCAAATGAAACTGTAAATTGAGCCAAGCATAACAAAACAAAGGTGAGGCAAGAAAGCAGAACAAAACAGCAGAGGCAAAGAAAGAAAAGAAAGCAAGGCGTGGAAAGACAAAACAAAAGAAAGCAAGACAAAGCAGCAGAGGTGGCGTACCCTGTGCCACTATGACCACTGATGACACCTAAAAACATGAAAGGGGAGTTACCATTAGTGACCATTTGTGTCCTTACCACAATGCCAACTTTCTTTATTGATGAAAACTCACCACTGTGCGTAATGGACATGGTACAGCGAGTACAGCCGAGCAGCAGGACTACAAGGGACAGATGCACAAGAAGAATTTGGGAATTTTATGAATGAAGAGGTCCCACATGACTTGTCACTACAGAGGAGGGCACAACAGCGACGCACACTTGGCCCAAGGTGCAAAGTTATGGCCGAGCAGAGAAGCTACATAAAAGATGGGCTTTATGAGAGTTTGGACAATTTTGTGACAGGAGTAGTGGGTATTATTTACAGTACCTGTCGCCAAAGACGAGGGCGCACGAGAACGCGCTGTGAAGTTCAGTGTGTTGTGAAAGTCAATCGGTGCCAAGCTGCAGTCAGCCAGCGGCAATAAAAGAACAATGATTTAGGTTTAGATTTGGATATTTTCATGAATGAAGAGTAACGGATTAGGAATTTACCTGGGCATGGAGGACAGAGCTGCCTACACAGGGACCCGGAAATGTGTGTGGGCAAAAGGGGGAGCAATGAGAAAAGGAGAGCTTATATAGTCCACCAGATGGCATCGTGGGAAACCAGGTAAGCGCACCTGCCGCACAGGCCTCAACAGCTGTCTGAGCACATGATGATAATATCTGTACATCCAAATTAAAGCTCATGTTGGAGACTCAGCTGGCAAATAGTGACCCTGCTCATTTTCCTAGTCTGAGACATGTATGTGAAGCCAACGTCCTGCTGACATCAGTCTTTACAAAGACAAGGTTGCAGGGTTGCTGAGAGAGTTTCGGGAGGTCATCTGCAAGTGATTTAGCACCAGGTTCTCCACAAACATGAGGTGCGAGATAGAAGAGCGGCGACCCGTGTTGGCCGAGCCCCGTCACGAACGGCTCTGCTCACCGACCCCCGTGGGCCGGCTATCCTTGACCACTCAAACATCCACAGAGCTGTGGTATCATCACGTTTAGGGGGATTCTGACTTGGAGGTGTTCAGTCATAATTCCACTGATGGTAGCGTCACCCCATTGGCTCCTCAGCCAAACACATGCACCAAATGTCTGAACCTGCGGCTCCTCTAGAGATGTTACGCTCGAGCCTCTCAGCTCGACACTGTATCAACCCTATGAAGCAAGTGTTGCCAAGTATTGTTTCGATACACGCTTCACCATGGCAAAAATCAAGTGACCAGTCAAACCGAGGCCTCGTTACGTCAGAAGTGTCAGAGATATGTGTCGAGTGTGTCGGTTTCAAGCTGCTTCGCAGGAATTTTGATGGGGGTGGTTTGTAATTGTATCAGAGCTTTAAAAGAGTCTGAATCCCCCCAAGAATTGTGGGTTTTGAGAGGAGGACATTTTGTTGATGGCATTTCTAACACTATACTAGTTATTCAATAAGGGAAAGTTCATATTAAAGCAGATAAAATACAACAGGTAAGAATAGATTACACCTAATACAGATACATTTATATACACTTGGTGACATATTACATAACACAAGATACACTCCACCACATACACAGATTCACATCAACACACACCTGGGCCTATATAATACACATGGTCATAGTTTTAGGTAAGTGATATAGGTAAGTGGTAGGTAAGTCTTGAGAGTGAGTTTGAGTGGTCCATAGAGAGCGTGAGTGAGACAATAAGGAAGAGATATGGATGGACAGCTATTGCCACCAAAAAGAGCACGGTCATATGCATGGGAGCACTTTGACTTAATAAGCTCGAATAAAGTCAAGTGTTTGATTTGTGCTCAAGAGCTGACATACAGCAGCAACACTTCATCAATGCTGCGACATTTGTGCACCAAAAACCTGGAGACAACTCCAACTGCAGTGGCTGCTGCTGTTGGTCCTGCTCCTGTTGGTGCAGCAGTTCATTTATGTGGGTAATAAAATGCTTCAGGATACACACACAGAAAATGTTACATCATTTTATTCTCCAATTTTCCAGTTTATAATACCTCTGTAGCTGCAAACTCTTTAGTTGGCCAAGAAAGAGTACAACTAATATAAACGTAAGTATAAGACACAAAGACACCAGTTTAAAAAGTAAATTTTTTATTAGAAAGTAGCCATTTTATTTGTATAGCACATTTAAAAACATGAGTTGCGCCAAAGTGGGAAAAGCTACTTAATTTAAACAACATTTTTCACAAAATAATCTAACACAATTTCATAATAAACATAAGTTATAAGAGAATAAAAATAAAATGGAAGTGATAAGATTCATCCAGATAAAAATCACATAAAAGGGGAGTGGGGGTTATAGGAAGGGGGAAAGTGAGGTTCACAAAAGCTTTAATCACATCCACACAAATGCATCACACAGACAAATCCAGCAGATGTTGCTCTTCTGACTGTGTCAAATTATTGAAAGCAGTGTGTCATTTTCAGTGCATTTGTCTCAAAGTGGTTCAATGTTTCATTAGGTTTCAGTTTCACCATCACTTTACACACAGCACCATCTCTGATCAGACTGAGGTTGGCTCCTTTTATAGAGCCACTCCCTTAATTGGTGACTCCCACACTGCAGCACAGGTCAGTTCCAGCAAATCCAATAATATTGTTAAACGTTATCTTTAGCAAAACAGTGTTAATCTTTATTCAATCAAATGTGTTATTAAAATAGAGCTCTATATGACTTTATCAGTGTTAACTGTGGAAAACAAACTAGATACAAGAAGCTAAAATATTTGGACACCCCTCCTCCTCAGCACACAGTTGTCTGGCCCGGAACCTTCTTAAGATGCTCCGGCTGCCTGGGGAATCATTAGACTGGAACATTTAAGGTGGAAGACAACACAGGTGAACAGAAATTCAAACAATTCAATTGCGATCAATTAGCTGATGCACTTACTCATGTTTTATGTTACAGGCCAACTTTAACTGTAGAACTGTTTTAAGTAATCAACATCCCGAACTTGTTTGCATATTGTCATTTTTACCTGTTAGCTTTAAATTTAGGCCTGTGTAATGGACTAGCTACATTAGTCACACAGACAGACTTCGACTTGTAGCTCAGCAGAGTCGAGTTTAGTTTAACTGAACCTTTACCAAGGAGGCTTGGCTCGTCTCATCTGACACCAATGTAACATTCAGGTGTGAGGAAACACACTGAATTTCTTGTGGTTTATTTTCTGATCTCAACGGCGACTGTAGGACATAACCCACACCACCACAAGAGTAAAACATTCTTGACTCACTAGAGCCAGTCCCCCAAGAAACTGACTAATAGTTTGTTGAAGTTGATGTAAATGTTCTGTTACAAGAACAAAAGGTGTCAACTCTGAACTAAACGCAAATTATGAGACAATTAAAATAATAGATGGTGAAAAAAAATGCAGGGCATTTTTTTTTCATACACTTGTCTACATCTACAGAATTAATCTGTCTGCAGCAGTGAACAACATGGTGCACTCTGTCCTCTGCCTCCTGACTGTGGCCCTGGCCTTTGTGCCTCTGCTCTCTGCAAGGAAAGGTCAGTCATTTTGAATATGTTTTTAAATGGAGAACATTGAACACCTATGTCGTTTATGCTCAATTCTATGAGCTTGTGTAGCTTCATATGGTGTTTTAGTGACATTTGTGAAAAGACATGGGTTTACTTGATCACTAATGCACTAAACTGGAACATGGTCCTGTTTGTCTGGAATGTTTCACAGCAAGACATTGAATGTTGTATATATTACATTAATTCATTTAAAATGTCATTGCAAACTTACTGCACACGTGTCAGGAGTCATAAATGATACACTCCTGTGTTTGGTTCAATTAAAGGAGATGACCCAGGGTCATCAGTGATACTGTTTCACAAGCACCTGATCATGTTCTGATGTCAGCTGAAATCTTTTGAAAAATATTGAAGAGTTTGACAGAATTTAGGTGTGGAAATGTATATATTTTTTGACCTGGTCATGTTCTTTGACAATCGCATAGAAATTTTATCAAAGTTGCATATTTCCAAGTCATTTTACAATGACAAATTGTCTACTGTATCTTTGCATTCAGAGAAACCTGGAGTCTGTCCCAAGCCCAGGGCACCCATTGACCCAATAGACAGATGTACGGATTGGTGCTTCTCAGACGGTGAATGTCGGGGAAACCTCAAGTGCTGCTTTGACGGCTGTAGACGTGTTTGTCTAAAGCCAAAAGGTAACGTGGTGGATATTTAAGTAGTCAAATGCTACATATATATATATATATATATATATATATATATATATATATATATATATATATATATATATATATATATATATATATATATATTATATATATATAATAAACTTTTTCTTTTTTTTTTTGTTTTTAAAAAAAATCTAACTTCTTCAATGTCCACAGGTGGGCCTAGGCCTAAACCAGGATCCTGCCCTCATCCAGTCCCCCATTTCAACAAATGTAGAAGGGGCTGCACTGATGACCGTCAGTGTCCCAGGAACTTAAAATGCTGCTACAGCAACTGTGGATTCCAGTGTGTGCACCCTAAACATGTCTGAAGTCAAAATAAAAAGTAATAACAATTTGTATGCATCTAATCATATTGGGGTTCTTATGAATCTTGAATCACTTTATATACTCTAGACCTGCTTGCCATGAGATTATTTAAGCCCGGCTCTTCTCTGCGTTTGTAAAAATTGGGCAAATGCAGTTCCAGTACTTCCATGTGCATAGATGAGTGTCCTCTGTACATGATGGCTTCTCACAAACGTCTGGGAAGTCATTGATATAAATGTTGTGCAGTGCTGCAAGGAAGACATTGAATTGAACTGGTGTTACGACTGCTGTTTTGAAGAGGATTTCCATAGATTATCATTCTCTGTACTCGTGTCGTCCTGGGTACAGACTTGTGGGTGCAGACTCGGAGAATAGACTTGAGGCTCGGCTCTCAGCTTTTGGGACACGGGGACTTGACGTCACGGGCAATAAAACTCATGTGGGTCTTTGCTATAATAAGACAATGGTACATTTGAAACTACTTAACAAAAAATACCCTAATCCATAATGTATCCTATATTTTAACCCATCAGCCTCTGCATCATTTAGGCCAAAGGGTTGAGCCATCTTCAGTTATTTTTAATCTGGTTTAAAAGGCTATATTTTAACTTGACAGATCTGCCCGTCTGCCCCGCTCCTTGGGAGTCAACGGACTAAGGACATTACACGGGATACTGACCATCTTGACACTCGTACAATTGGATTATTGTTGTTGGATTCCTGTGTATAGACCTGGCACCTTATTGAACCTCCATTTTAATATTCATTGTTTGTTTCAGGAGCTCAGTGTCCGGTCTGGTGTTGGTGGTGGTTCTTCTGGTGGCGGTAACTCTTTTTATTTGCAGTGCACTGTTTATTTACGTGTGGTGTTAATTTGTTGCTGTTTTATTTAGATTCCTCCTCAGTTGCTCCTCTCCCTTCTTCCCAGGAAGGACTAAGCTCCCGTGGGTGTGGGGGGGGTTTATGGGTGTTAAATTTAGCTTTTAGGTATGGGACTTTAATAAAGCATTGCATTTTAATTTTCTGCTTCCTTCAATAAATATTGTGAATCGGAATTGTCTCGGCCTTTTTAAAGTGAACCTTACCTGTGTGCCTTGGGCTTTATATTCTCCAGGTGAAATTCCTGGGGTGGCGTTGTCATTTATTGTTAAATTTAAGTGAGAACCAAATCACTTACTCTATTCCACCGCTCTCGCCACACCCGAACTAAACACAAAATATCAGATCATTACAATATTAGAAAGTAACAGTTGGTATTTAAAAATACCAAAAGTAACAGCATTTTAAATACCAACAAATGACAACTAATGCAATGTACATTAGCCTGTCTTTGTCCACCGGGGTTCCCCAAGGGTCTACATTAGCACCACTGTTATTTTCACTATACATTAATGATACTCCCTCCGTTTGCAACAATGTCCACGTACTAATGTACGCTGACGACACGGTAATATACACATGGCAATAACATCTCCCAGGTCGCGGACAAACTCACTCCATGGCTCAAATCTCATCTTGGCTAAATCACTCCTGTCCTAAATTGAATACATCCAAAACGGTAGCAATGATTTTCAGTAAATCCAACAACACTTCCCATAAAGTTCCAGACATCCTTGTCTCTGGAGAACGGCTGCAAATTGTCCCACAATACAAATATCTCGAGATTCTAATAGACTCAAACTTATCATTCAAATCTCACATTAATAAAATAAGTAATAATATAAAAGTCAGTATTCGCTACTTCAAGCACATTGGGCATCAAATGTCCACCCAAGCAGCTAAAATGTTTATGCACTCAATGATTCTCTCACATTACAGACTGTTTACCCGTCTGGTCCTTTGGCAAATACCACAACACTGAAACCTCTGCAATCACTCGACAAGTGAACTGTTAAAATTCTGGATAAAAAAAACAAATCATTTTCACCACTGTCCAATACTCCAAAAACACCATTTACTCAGCCTGGATAACGTGATCAAATATTCTAATCTCTGCCTAATCTATAAAATCATTCACGGTCTGTCATCTCCACCACTCAGTCAGTTTATCTCCATCAGAACCACCAGCCACAGTAGAACATGAGGAGCAGCACGAGGAGCAGCACGAGGAGCAGCACGAGGAGCAGCACGAGGAGCAGCACGAGGAGCAGCACGAGGAGCAGCACGAGGAGCAGCACGAGGAGCAGCACGAGGAGCAGCACGAGGAGAAGCACGAGGAGCAGTACGAGGAGACTGCATTATCCCCCTCAGGAAAAGTTCCTTTGGGCAAACAGCTTTTTCTGTTCGTGCTGCCTCAGATTGGAACCTCACACCCACAACCATCAGATCCACTAACACTGACCACACCTTTAAAATACAGTTAAAACAACGGCCAACTGCAAACCAGATCTGTGAACATTGACTTTATCCACTGTCGCTGCCCCCTGCTGGCCTCTTACCCTGTGTCTGTGTGCGATTGTCATGTGTGTATGTGCTTTCTTTATGAGTGGTGGTGTGTATTGAATGATTGTTGTGAGTCTGCCGTCTAATGTAATAGTGCATATGTTTCTCGACTGTTTTCTATGTATTTATTGTATTGTAATTTTTACTCTTGTTTTTAGGTGTTTTTAGGTGGACAGTATCTGCTGTCAAGGGACAACGGATGAAAAAAAACCTTTGGCTAATTCTGGCATATTTAGAGAAATGTTGATTAATCACTGTCCCTGAAATAAATAAATAAATAAATAAATAAATAAGATGGTGAAAAAGTTGCAGTGCATTTTTCCTCATACATCAATGTCAGGAATCTACAGAATCAATATTACATTTGATGTGTAAATTTGAGTTTTTGTCTTATTCTCCTACAGTGTCAAATCACCTTGTGTGGATCTTATTCAGGTTTTCTGGGTGAGGGAGTAGAGCCGCTGCTCCTCCATGTCGAGAGGACCCAGCTGAGGTGGCTCGGGCATCTGTTCAGGATGCCTCCTGGACGCATGTCCCACTGGGAGGAGACCCCGGGGAAGACCCAGGACAAGGTGAAGGGACTATGTCTCTCAACTGGGAACAACTTGGGGTCCCATCAGAGGAGCTGGAGGACGTGTCTGGTGTGAAGGAACTCTGACGACTCGTTCCTTGATGAGCGGAAGAAAATGGATGGATTGTGTTTTACGTGTTCGAGGGGGACCTGTCTGGTGGATGTCTATCTTATACGTCTCACACAAAAAATGTAGGTTTTAATCTGGTGCCATGTTGGTTTGGCTCCACTAGTGAGGACAGTCTGCATAGTCGACTTATTTTTACACTGACGATAGCTGTTTAGTCACTACAGATAATGTGGACACTTTGTGAAACATAGAGTTCTTTAAGACATTTTTTACAGATAGATTTTTACAGATAGGCTTTTATCACATTATGATTCCCCAGGACAAGGTGGACTACAACAATAATGATAAACGAGTGACCAAGACAACAGCAGTGTTGATTACTGTCAGTAGAATAAACAGACTAAGTGAGTAGCTTATAAGTAAAAGTAAATAAAGTAATACATAGTAAGTGTGCAAATAAAATACATTTATAGCCGATCCCTTGCACAATTGGATATAGCCTATTTTTATAGACATTACATTATTTTTAGTTAGTTTTTAGCTCTTCTGTCCTACATTCTAATTTATTGAATAACATCAGTAATCGTGCAAAATAATTTCCAGACCTTAATGTCTCAAGTTTGGGGTTTTATTTAGGAGCTGCTGAGAGTTTATGCATCATCATCATCATCAGTGTAAGAAGTCTGTGCACTTATGTGTGGGGTGACCAGATTTTCAAAAATTAAAAATTGAGACACACCCGGGTTGGGATATTTAAAGTAAATAAAAAAGAATGAGTAACATTGTCCGTTCTTGACTCACTTGTGGCTCAGTACAGAATGAGGGACTTCTGTCGGTATATTTCTTTTTGCTAATTTTCAAGCATGGTTTTCTGCATTTTACTGTTGGCCAGTATCAAACTGGGACACCTGGGATACTTGTGTAAAACTGGGACAAATCACTGATTTTAGATAAATCTTCTGGGACACAGGGCTCAAAACTAGGACTGTCCCAGGTAAACAGGGATGTCTGGTCACCCTATTTATATGAAACACTGTTATTGTGTCCAAACAGAACATGTTTGGACACAATAACAGCTGACTGTCTCATTTATAAAAGATAAAGAAGAACAGAAAAGTACAAACAATCAAAGCAATGACATGTCTTAATGATCAGTCTGTTTGTTTGATAAAAATATGTGCCGTTTCTCAGCAAACATCCTTCTTCTCACTATCAGGTTTTAGACCAGGCCACACGACAATCACAGCCGTCACTGCAGTGGTCGATGATATTATTCATGCCTTGGACGAAAAACAACACTGTGTGGCGCTCTTTGTTTACTTGTCCAAGGCCTTTAATTCTGTAGACTCAAATATTCCCCTAAATAAACTTGTGTCTCTTGGTTTTGAGTTTTCTCTAAATTGGTTCGCCTCATCCTTTTCAAATAGATCACAATCAGTAATGGCAGATGGATACATATCTCCATGGTAAATAATAAAAATAAAATTCAGATAAGGTTCAGTCCTTGGCCCATTACTTTTTACTTTGCATATTAATAATATTTTCCTATAGTACTGCCCATTTTTATGAGGATGACACAATGTTGTATTGTATCGCACTCACTGCTCAGGAAGCTCTATCCAAATTACAAAATGCATTTGAACACTAATAAATCTAAAATGGTCCTCAATTTATTAAAACTAAAAATATGCACTTCAGCAGCTCTCATCTCACGGGCTCCTACGACCCTGTGTCTATGAAACTATAAAAGTGAATTTCAACATTAATAAAATACTACTGGAAAAAAACTTTTCTCTCTTAACACATCTCACTTGGAAATAAATCAATCACCCAGACTAAACAGAAATCTGTTTTTATTATTTCACTGGATCAATGATATGGGAAAAGGCTGTTAACAATTTTTATCATTCCACTTATATATACTTATATTTGAGTTTTTTTACAGGACAAAGTGACGTATCCAGAACCCCCTTTGTACATTTCTAAAATAGCCTAATGCAAAGAAGGATTTCACACCAGCTCTAAACATTATCCCTGGGAAAAGATTCAATTTGGGGTATTTTTACACAACAAAATAGATTATTTTAATATGTCAACATGAAATGATAAAAATATACATACATTTTTCCTCATATAACTGGCCTATGTACTGAATCTGCCTATTGTCAAATCAATCACCAATAAATGAAATGAACTGCACTTTGGCTGGAGTTTATTTAGGTTTTGATTCAGGGCCCCATGATGTCCCCATTATGTAACTTGTTAGTTACTACTATTATTACTATTACATCCAAGACCAAAGTCCCTTATCATCATGTTTAATACAGGGCGGGGACAAGGACAGCTCTGTACTGAGGCTCCTCTTCAGGAGGATAAATAGAAGCTGTACATGAGTTTAATCTGTGTCTGTGTCTGCAGCAGTGAACAACATGGTGCGCTCTGTCCTCTGCCTCCTGACTGTGGCCCTGGCCTTTGTGCCTCTGATCTCTGCTGTGGAAGGTCAGTCACTTTGAATATGCTTTTAAATAGAGAACATTGAACATCTATTTCATTTATACTCAGTTCTATGAGCTTGTGTAGCTTCATATGGTGTCATTTTTTCCCCACAATGTCAACTGCTTTTAATGTTTTAGTAACATTTGTGAAAAATAGACAGACATGAATTTACTTGATCACTAATGCACTAAACTGGAACATGGTCCTTTTTGTCTGGAATGTTTCACAGCATGGCATTGAATTATTGAATAACTTGGTTCACCTGTAATTAAAGGGCTAACTGATCAATGATACTATTTCACAATCCAAGCACCTGATCCTGTTCAGATTTCACGTGAAATGATCTGAAGAAAATATCAAGTTGGTCAGAATGTAGTTGTGAAATAAAATCTACGACACATTTCACATTGTAAAAATAATTAAAATGTGAAGCTTTTACAAATCTTTACAAATCTGACTGAGTTTTGTTTTTTGTTTTTGTTTTTTTTTCCTATCTACTTAAAATTGTTTCTATTCTATTCAGAGAAACCTGGAGTCTGTCCCAAGCCCAGGACAGACATTGACCCAACAGTTGTCAGATGTCTGAGCGAGTGCTCCTCAGACAGTGAATGTGAGGGAAACCTGAAGTGCTGCTTCAACGGCTGTGGACATGTTTGTGAAGAGCCAAGAGGTAACATGTCCCTCAGGAATACATGTGGTGGATGTTTTTTATGTTTTGCTCATGGTTTCTCAGTAATGGTGATGAAATCCTACATTAACCTTGCCCCACCTCTTTGTATAAATTAATACTTGTTACTAAGAATATTTTTTTATATATTTCAGTGCTTTGTTGAAGATTATTTAAAAAATACCATGCAACTTTTTTTTTTTTTATTGTTAATCAAAACTTCTTGAATGTCCACAGTTGGACCTAACACCAAACCAGGATCCTGCCCTGATCCAATCCCTTATTTCAAGAAATGTGAAGAGGCCTGCACTGATGACAGTCAGTGTGAGAAGAACCTCAAATGCTGCAACACCAGCTGTGGACTCCAGTGTTGGACCCCTGAATATGGCAACAGTCAAAATAAACAAGAGTAATCATATTGGGGTTCTTATGAATCTTGAATCACTTTATATCCTCCTAGACCTGCTTATCATGAGATTATTTAACCCCAGCTCTTCTCTGCCGTTGTAAAAAAAAAGTGCAAATACAGTAAATGTTTGTCAAGATGAACTCGCATTTTCTGCTTGTTTAATAAAAATTACACCTCAACACTGAGTTTTCATGTGTTTCAACAGTTTCACTATTGTCTATGGATCTTAGTGATTTTAGAAATTTTGTGAGAACAGAACTAGACTGTCTGGAGCTGATTCCACTGTCTGGTGTGAAAATGCCTCATGCTCCTGATCCACTCTGTCACAATTTGAGCCCGATGAATCCTGGCATTGTCATCTTGGAATATGCCCGTGCCATCAGTGAAGAAAAAATCCACTGATGGAATAACCTGGTCATTCAGTATATTCAGGTGTCAGCTGACCTCATTCTTTGAGCACAGACTGTTGCTGAACCTCGACCTATTTGCTTAGTTAAATCCAGGTGGCGACTTTTTTTTGCCCAGGCAGTGTATTTTTACACTGATAATAGCTGTTCAGTCACCACAGATAACATGGGCACTTTGTTAAACACAGAGTTCTTTAAGACAATTTTTTACAGATAGACTTTTATCACATGATTCCCTAGGATAAGGTGGACTACAGCAATAATGATAAATGAGTAATCAAGACAACAGCAGTGTTTACTGTAAGTAGAATATCCAGGCTAAATGAGTAGCTTAAAAGTAAAAGAAAGTAAGCAAAGCAAAACATTGTAAGTGTCCAAATAAAATACATTCATAGCCGATCCCTTGCACAGTAGGATATAACCTATTTTTATAGACATATTATTTTTTTAAGTGAGTGGCCTATAAGTAAAAGTAAGTATACCGTAAGTATGCAAATAAAATATGTCTATAGACTATCACTTGCACAGTAGAATATAGCCTATTTGTTATAGACATAACCCGCAAATCATTTCCTGAATTAGTCACGTGGTACGGCCGCTTCCCGAGGCTTCGAACGTCACCACATACGTCATCAACACAAGCATCGATACGCGCTTCAACAAACACCCATCTGGATTACTCGGCACACGCTTCGAAGCCTCGACACGAGAGACACATCACTACCAGATCCTGCTCCCTGGACCTGCTCCGCTCTCTCCCGTTTCCGACCCTGCTCTTCCCCACCGGTACTGTCCGCCCTGTCTCAGACCCGTTTGATCTACCGTCATTTTGCACATCTGTTGTAAATAAACTATTAAACTATTCCCCGAGTTCTGTCTTTTAGGTTCCCCTTGCCCGTCGTTACAACATTTTTCCAAAATGGGATTATACTGATGTCACCTAGAAAATAGTTCTTCTGACCTACATTCTAATTTATTGAATAATGTCAGTAATCATGCAAAATAATTTCACAGACCTTAATGTCTCAGGCTTGGGTTTTTTTGTAGGAGCTGCTGAGAGTTTATGCATCATCATCACCATCAGTGTAAGAAGTCTGTGCACTTATGTGTGGGGTGACCAGATTTTCAAAAATAAAAAATTGAGACACACCCGGGTTGGAATATTTGGAATAAATAAAAAAGAATGAGTAACATTGTCCATTCTTGACTCACTTGTGGCTCAGTACATAATGAGGGACTTCTGTCATTTTTTTCTTTTTTTTTTTGTTGCTAATTTTCAAGCACAGTTTTCAGCATTTTACTGTTGGCAGGTATCAAACTGGTCAAAAATAGGGACACCTGGGACACTTCTTGTGTAAAATGGCATAAATCTTCTGGGACAGGGGGACACAGGGCTAAAAACTAGGACTGTCCCAGGTAAATAGGGATGTCTGGTCACCCTATTTATATGAAACACTGATATGAAACACTTCTTTTGACTTTGATACTGTAGACTCAAATATTGTCCTAAATAAACTTGTGTCCTTTGGTTTTGATGAGTTTTCTCTAAATTGGTTTGTCTCATCACAATCAGTAATGGCAGATGGATACATATCTCCCTGGTAAATAATAAAAATTCCCCAAGGTTCAGTCCTTGGCCCATTACTTTTTACTTTGCATATTAATAATATTTTCCTATCGTACTGCCCATTTTTATGAGGATGACACAATGTTGTATTGTATCGCACCCACTGCTCAGGAAGCTCTATCCAAATTACAAAATGCATTTGAACACTAATAAATCTAAACTGGTCCTCAATTTGTCAAAACTAAAAATATGCACTTCACCCGATGTCATGTCACGGGCTCCTACGACCCCACGTGTACTTTAAATGGTGACCTCATTGAACAACTCCCTTATTATAAATACCTCTGTATTTGGTTGGATTGCAGACTTCTTTTAAAAGACACATTGACAAAATTTCACAAAAACTTAAAATTCAATTCTTTTTTAAAGGAATGAAGCCTGTTTTTCATTTAAAATTCTCATTTAACAATAACATGAATTAAATTCACTTTATTTTCTCTGGACTATGGCGACATTATTTATGGTTACGCAGCAAACACCTTAAAATAATCTTGGTATTATTTACCACAGCGCACTTTGTTTATTACTTTTGACAGTTCCTATACTCACCACTGTGATCTGTACAGTAGGGTTGGCTGGACCTCACTGCAGACCCGCAGATTTATACACGCCCACATCTTCATTTACAAAGCTATACCAGCAAAACATGCACAGTATCTGACCTCTGTCATTCAATTCAATTCTCATCATCACCAGGTCTCAGGAGAGTCTGACCTTAGCTGTAGCACAAATCTACACAGAGCAAGAGAAAACTGTTTGTAGATAATGGAACACTCTCATACACACTATATCTGTCATCTTTCTGCACCGGTACTGTTCTCTACTCAGGCTTTTCCCTTGGACCACGACAAAGTCCTCGCTCCCGACACACCGTCTGGTCTACCGTCATTTGCCTTTTTGCACTTTTGTAAATAAACACTGTTTAAACTTCCCCGAGTTCTGTGTTTTTGGTCCCAAGAAAGAATGTTCTAGCTTTTCAAAATCGCTGGATTACTTGATTTCTTCTCCAATGTGACATGAGTCAGCTGAATAAACTCACTCGGGTCTAGTGGTTTTGTCTCTGGAACACTTGCATTCTCCTGCACTTGATCCCTCAAAGGAGCTGTCGGGTTGCTCAGCAGTTCCTCCTCTAGCTTTGTGCAGTAGTGATCTAGTGTGAACCAGGAGTGTCCGTATACACAGGTCAGACAGATACAGGGCCTGTAGAAAAGGAACTCAAGTCAGTTCAGATTGTTTGGCAGGTGGCATGTGGGCATAGATGCGATGAACCAGTCCTTCAATGTCATTGACAAGTTCCCTGAGTTGTTCACGGACGGTTACACAACTCTGAGTGAAGCACACTGGAGACGGAGCAGGACCTGAACCTTCTCTTCAAAGCCCTGACTAAAGTTCTGTATTCACATCTGTCTTCAGGACTCAGCAGGGGCAGATTAGGCAAAGTGTCCCCTGTGAAACACACGGCTAATTGGGGGGCTCTCGTCCATGGATCATCTTGCAGCCTGGGCCAACAGTTAAACTGGGCCTAAAACATTGCCCAATCAGCCTTGTCATCATACCCTGACGTTTTCATGGCACAGGGGAGCATTTCAGTGTGTGGAGTGAAGTCAGTGCCCTCCTCTAGGTTAATCTTCAGTCGCTGTGATCACCAGGATAGCAACCTCAGTGGTTTTGACGAGGAACAGAGCAGAGCTGAGATGATTTGTCATCAAGGCTTCAAAGCCTGTGCCGAGTAGGGGAGGGGACGTTTCCGCGGTGCGTGTATCGAGGCTTGCTTCATTTAGGGGAAGGGCTGAAAATAATGACGTCCGAAGCCTCGCTGCCCGGATGTACCACGTGACTGATTCAGGAAGTGGTTCGGCTTTTGGCAGCGATATAAACCCTCAGGCTCCATTCAAAATGTGGGTGTTTGATGGAGAGATGCGGTCAGTGAGAGTTTGGAGACAGATTGGAGACAGAGATAGCTTGGAGAGAGGTAGAGATGATTTGGAAAGAGTTTGGAAATTTAGGAAAGTGAGGAGAGAGTCAGGAGAGAATGGAACCAGCGAAGAAGAGGAGGATGTCCTCTCTGTGGAAATATTTTTATCTCATTTCTCCCAACAAGGGATATCCAGTAATATTTGTACAGAAGATTTTTTTTTTTTCATAATTAATATTGGTTGTGCAATGCTGCAATTACTATCCATCCATCCATTTTCCTCCGCTTATCCGGGGCCAGGTCGCGGGGGCAGCAGGGACTCCCAGACTTCCCTCACCCGGACATCCTCCTCCAGCTCCTCCGGTGGGACCCCAAGGTCCTAAAAATATAAAAAGCAAAGTCTTCATGAAGTGAATGTGAATGAAAAGTGAAAGAAAGTGGTTTATATGGGAGCGTGTAGGTAAAGCGACACCGTAAATGAAGCGATGACGTCATGTTCACAAAAGCAAAGCCTCGCATTTCCAGATCACGTGTGTTTTGGGAATCTGAAGCATATGCAAGTGTGCAGTGTGTCATAAACAAGTGAAGCAGGTAAAGTGGTAGTGTCTTACACTAAATAAAAACATATTTTATTAAAGAAATAGTTATTTTGTCTGTTTGTAAGACAATTCTGTGTTGACATTGATGATAAATTATTTCAGTAATAGAGTGGCGAATCTCGATCCCCCAACCTTTTGCTTTCCAGACCTACGTGCTCCGTGTTTACCAGGTTAGACACATTGTTATCAACACCGTGCCACCTATTTCATGGCAATTTTGTGATAGATTTGTAACATTTTATCAATTGCCAAATGTCTTCACTTGTTAAATTGTACTTTGTTTCATTGCCACTCCCAACACGACTCTTTAAGCATACTGAATTAACAAATTATGAGTGAAGGAACGCATTATTCCTAACACTTTATTACTATCTGTCACTGACTCGCTCAAACTACAACCAACCTACGACACCCACAATGCGCCGCGAGGTGCTGCGCGCTTTTATTTAGAAAAGTGATACGTAGCCTAAACCAGTCACGTGACCGGTGGAAAGTGAGGCCTCGCTTTACGTTGGTCACGTGTTTTTTAGCAATTGACTCAAGCCTCGAAGCAGGGCTTCATTTGACACGCCCCCTATTACTCGGTACAAACTTCGATGCCTCGGCTTCAAATGACCCATCACTACTAATTTGTCCAGTGCAGACCCAAGTGAACTTATTTAAAGAACCTTTAAAGAAAAATAACAGCAACAGTAAAAATGAGCCTTGCATTAACAGTCTGTACACACAGCTCACTCTCTGAACAGACTGAGGTTGGCTCCTTTCATAGAGCCACTCCCTTAATTGGTGACTCCCACACTGCAGCACAGGTCAGTTCCAGCAAATCGAATAATAGTGTTAAAAGTTATTTTTAGCAAAACAGTGTAAATCTTTATTCAATCAAATGTGTTATTAAAATAGAGCTCTATATTACTTTATCAGTGTTAACTGTGGAAAACAAACTAGATACAAGAAGCTAAAATATCTGGACACCCCTCCTCCTCAGCACACAGTTGTCTGGCCCGGAACCTTCTTAAGATGCTCCGGCTGCCTGGGGAGTCATTAGACTGGAACATTTAAGGTGGAAGACAACACAGGTGAGTAGAAATTCAAACAATTCAATTACAATCAATTGGCCGATTCACTAAAAAGGTGTCAACTCTGAACTAAACGCAAAATTTCAGCTCATTACAATGTTAGATGGTGAAAAAGTTACAGGGCAGGAATCTACAGAATCAATAATAAATTTGATGTTCAAATTTCAGTTTTTTGTTTTTTTTTCCAGTATGATCATGTTTAATACAGGGCGGGCACAAGGACAGCTCTGTACTGAGGCTCCTCTTCAGGAGGATAAATAGAAGCTGTACATGAGTTTAATCTGTGTCTGTCTGCAGCAGTGAACAACATGGTGCGCTCTGTCCTCTGCCTCCTGACTGTGGCCCTGGCCTTTGTGCCTCTGCTCTCTGCTGTGGAAGGTCAGTCACTTTGAATATGATTTTAAATAGAGAACATTGAACACCCCATGTCGTGTATATACTCAATTCTATATATACCACAATGTCCAGAGGTTTTAATGTTTCAGTGATATTTGTGAAAATAAGACATGGTTTTATTTTAGCAGTAATGCGCTAAACTGGAACATGGTCCCGTTTGTCTGGAATGGTTCATGGCATTGTATTTGTATAAAATTGCGTTAATTCAATTACTGGTTAAATTGCAAATTTACAGCACGCTTGTTGGGAGCCAGTCATAAGGAGAACACTCCTGTTTGTCATATCCTTAATTACACATGGACCACAGGGCTAACTGATTGTTCAGTGACACTATTTCACAATCCAAGCACCTGATCATGTTCTGATTTTAACTGAAATGATCTTCTGAAAAATGACGTTGGTCACAAAATATAGATGTGGGAGGAAATCTGACATTTTTTGATCTAGTAATGATGTTGGACAACAATCACAAAACAAGATCATTGTAAAATGCCACTGAATCTATAACATCTGACTATGAAGTTGACTTTTTTGGCTAATTCTTTAAAATTGTTTCCAGTGGATTCAGAGAAACCTGGAGTCTGTCCCTGGCCCAGGCCAGACTTTGACCCAACAGTCGGATGTGTGAATCAGTGCTCCTCAGACAGTCAATGTAAGGGAAACCGGAAGTGCTGCTTCAACGGCTGTGGAAATGTTTGTGCAAAGCCAAGAGGTAACATGTCCCTCAGGAATACATGTGGTAGATGTTCAAATCCTACATTATCCTTTCCCCAACTCTTTTTATACATCACAACATTTATATTTCAGTGTTGTCTTAGAGTATTAAAAAATACCAGGAACATTTTTTAATCCAAACTTCCTGACTGTCCACAGGTGAGCCCAAGCGTAAGGACAAACGAGGATTGTGCCCTAGTCCAAGTGGTTTTGGACTGTGTGCTGAAATGTGCACTTTTGATGAAGACTGTAAGGAGGATGATAAATGCTGCTCCAATGGCTGTGGGCATACCTGTCAGCGACCAGTCATAAGTAATGCACTCTTCACTTATTTACTTAATCTAATTCAGGGTTAATTGACTGATGCTATTTAAGGTTATTTATACAGCACATCTGAAGCAAATTCAGCTGACCAAATCTTTGTGCACAACCAGCAGGAGCTGGTCAGCTGACCTCAGGGCTCTGGAGTATAGGGCTGCAGTAACTCCCTCAAATAAAGGGGATCAATAGAAACATGTTGAATTGCAATACTATTTCACAATATTGGCACCTGATATGAATATAGGTGTGAAATAAAATGTATATTTTGACATTGTAAAATATGCTTCCTTACTGTGGGTTTGCCTCTAAACAGATTTGACCTGTAACTTTTTCTTTACAGAATCCAAACCAGGATCCTGCCCTGACACGAGCCCTTTTTTCACCACATGTAAAAAGGAATGCACTGATGACAGTCAGTGTCCCGAGAACCTCAAATGCTGCTACAGCAGCTGTGGACTCCAGTGTATTCCCCCTGAACATGGCAACAGTCCACAATGATTATCAGAATCATGTTGGAAATCTTGAATCACTTTATATACTCTAGGCCTGCTTGTCATGAAATGATTCAACTCTGGCTCTTTGGCACTGAAATTGTGCAGCTACAGCAAATTATCAAGGAGACCATGAAACAGTTGCAGTAACATTGTGATGTATGCCATGTGCTCCCATTTTCTGTTCATTTAATAAATGAATCCAAACAGTTCATTTGTGTGCAAATTTTATATTGACACTTTAAAACTACAATTTGTACTTGGACATCAGCAAAATGTGTGTCAAAAGAAAAACGCATCTATTGTCAGGTTTTTCAAGAAATTGATTAATTTCTTTGTTCACGCCGGTGAATGGGGAAACGAGTGGCAGTGCTGAAGGAATATAATGCCACAATCAGACTCGGCATGGTGAAAAAGAGACTTGATCTGGAAAATTAAAGATAAACGAGTTGTTGCGGAGCCTGAAGAAACGGCAGTGTGTTTGCTTGGAGCCGAGAGGTTAGTGATGCCGCTGTAAAAGCAAGCTACCTGATTGCTGGCAAAAAAGTTATCAAAGCTGTACAGTGAGGGTGAGTTTGACAACTTCTGTTGAAGGTTACAGAAAATGTTTCCTGAGAAACAAGTTTTTGACCTCAGCTTGTTCAGGAATTGTTGCAGAAAGAATTTCAGAACGAGCAGCAGATTTGGACAGTTAATTGAAACACAAAGTGGAGTTGCCATTAATGACAGCACTGGTGTTACAGATGTCGCTCAGCTGACCATATTTATTTGTGGTGTTGATGACTGTTAGTTTTTGGAGTTGGTGCCTGTGTTAGATGCCACAGCAGCTGAGGACATTTTATGTGCTGTTGTTGGTGCGCTGGGCAGAGTAGGTGTGGACTGGTCTCGCTCTGTCAGCCTGACTACAGATGGTGCGCCCTCAATGCAAAGATCAGAGAGAAAGTTCAAATGGAGGTGATGGTTTTTGGACATTTCACTACATTGCACCAAGAGGCATTGTGCTGTAGGTCGTTAAGAATGGATCACGTTATGGAAGTTGTTGTCCAAACTGTTAATTTCATCAGAGCCAGAGGTCTGAATCATCATCAGTTTGACTGGTTTCTCAGTAACAATAACATCACCCATGGTTTGCCTTACTACACTTTAGAAAGACGGTTAAGCCGGGGGCCTGTGCTAAAGTGCATTTTGATGTATGTGAGGAAATTGGACAGTTCATGATGAAAAAAGTTAAACTTGTGATGGAATTACAGTGTGAACAATGGATACAAGACCTTGCATTTATGGTTGATATTACGGTGCACTTGAATAATCTGAATAAGACGGTGAAGGGGCGCAAAAAATCATCACACAGTATTATTGTGGCAATCAAAGGGTTAATAATGTGAGATAGTACTAATAAATGTAAGTGTTGCAACAACGCCACCCCAAATCTAGTCTGGGGACTAGAACCTAAGTATAAGACACACAGATAAGCATATTCAAATGAAAGACCCAGGTTTCACTTAATTTACATCATGTGTATTTAACATATTAAGGGAAACTGTGTTCTAATTTCATTAACAATAACTACAATATATAAAATCTGAGTCCACCCGTACACACTCATTCAGTGGATTAAAAGTTTACAGAGCCCAAACCCACCGCCTGTCAGACCACGTACAGGGCAAAATCCAGCTCGACTCACAGAGCTCAGGTGTGACCAGTCCGAGCTCAGCCCAGAACAGCACCACTAAAAGAAGGCGATCTCACAGTGGACCAAATGAAACTGTAAATTGAGCCAAGCATAACAAAACAAAGGTGAGGCAAGAAAGCAGAACAAAACAGCAGAGGCAAAGAAAGAAAAGAAAGCAAGGCGTGGAAAGACAAAACAAAAGAAAGCAAGACAAAGCAGCAGAGGTGGCGTACCCTGTGCCACTATGACCACTGATGACACCTAAAAACATGAAAGGGGAGTTACCATTAGTGACCATTTGTGTCCTTACCACAATGCCAACTTTCTTTATTGATGAAAACTCACCACTGTGCGTAATGGACATGGTACAGCGAGTACAGCCGAGCAGCAGGACTACAAGGGACAGATGCACAAGAAGAATTTGGGAATTTTATGAATGAAGAGGTCCCACATGACTTGTCACTACAGAGGAGGGCACAACAGCGACGCACACTTGGCCCAAGGTGCAAAGTTATGGCCGAGCAGAGAAGCTACATAAAAGATGGGCTTTATGAGAGTTTGGACAATTTTGTGACAGGAGTAGTGGGTATTATTTACAGTACCTGTCGCCAAAGACGAGGGCGCACGAGAACGCGCTGTGAAGTTCAGTGTGTTGTGAAAGTGAATCGGTGCCAAGCTGCAGTCAGCCAGCGGCACTAAAAGAACAATGATTTAGGTTTAGATTTGGATATTTTCATGAATGAAGAGTAACGGATTAGGAATTTACCTGGGCATGGAGGACAGAGCTGCCTACACAGGGACCCGGAAATGTGTGTGGGCAAAAGGGGGAGCAATGAGAAAGGGAGAGCTTATATAGTCCACCAGATGGCACCGTGGGAAACCAGGTAAGCGCACCTGCCGCACAGGCCTCAACAGCTGTCTGAGCACATGATGATAATATCTGTACATCCAAATTAAAGCTCATGTTGGAGACTCAGCTGGCAAATAGTGACCCTGCTCATTTTCCTAGTCTGAGACATGTATGTGAAGCCAACGTCCTGCTGACATCAGTCTTTACAAAGACAAAGTTGCAGGATTGCTGAGAAAGTTTCGGGAGGTCGTCTACAAGTGATTTAGCACCAGGTTCTCCACAAACATGAGGTGCGAGATAGAAGAGGGACGACCCATGTTGGCTGAGCCCCGTCACGAACGGCTCTGCTCACCGACCCCCGTGGGCCGGCTATCCTTGACCACTCAAACATCCACAGAGCTGTGGTATCATCACGTTTAGGGGGATTCTGACTTAGAGGTGTTCAGTCATAATTCCACTGATGGTAACGTCGCCCCATTGGCTCCTCAGCCAAACACATGCACCAAATGTCTGAACCTGTGGCTCCTCTAGAGATGTTACGCTCGAGCCTCTCAGCTCGACACTGTATCAACCCTATGAAGCAGAAGTGTTGCCAAGTATTGTTTCGATACACGCTTCACCATGGCAAAAATCAAGTGACCAGTCAAACCGAGGCCTCGTTACGTCAGAAGTGTCAGAGATATGTGTCGAGCGTGTCGGTTTCAAGCTGCTTCGCAGGAATTTTGATGGGGGTGGTTTGTAATTGTATCAGAGCTTTAAAAGAGTCTGAATCCCCCCAAGAATTGTGGGTTTTGAGAGGAGGACATTTTGTTCATGGCATTTCTAACACTATACTAGTTATTCAATAAGGGAAAGTTTCATATTAAAGCAGATAAAATACAACAGGTAAGAATAGATTACACCTAATACAGATACATTTATATACACTTGGTGACATATTACATAACACAAGATACACTCCACCACATACACAGATTCACATCAACACACACCTGGGCCTATATAATACACATAGTCATAGTTTTAGGTAAGTGATATAGGTAAGTGGTAGGTAAGTCTTGAGAGTGAGTTTGAGTGGTCCATAGAGAGCGTGAGTGAGACAATAAGGAAGAGATATGGAGGGGCAGCTATTGCCACCAAAAAGAGCACGGTCATATGCATGGGAGCACTTTGACTTAATAAGCTCGAATAAAGTCAAGTGTTTGATTTGTGCTCAAGAGCTGACATACAGCAGCAACACTTCATCAATGCTGTGACATTTGTGCACCAAAAACCTGGAGACAACTCCAACTGCAGGGGCTGCTTGGCTGCTGCTGTTGGTCCTGCTCCTGTTGGTGCAGCAGTTCATTTATGGATACACAGGATACACACACAGAAAATATTACATCATTTTGTTCTCCAATTTTCCAGTTTATAATACCTCTGTAGCTGCAAAATCTTTAGTTGGCCAAGAAAGAGTACAACTAATACAAACGTAAGTATAAGACACAAAGACACCAGTTTAAAAAGTAAATTTTTTATTAGAAAGTAGCCATTTTATTTGTATAGCACATTTAAAAACATGAGTTGCGCCAAAGTGGGAAAAGCTACTTAATTTCAACAATCTAACACAATTTCATAATAAACATAAGTTATAAGAGAATAAAAATAAAATGGAAGTGATAAGATTCATCCAGATTAAAATCACATAAAAGGGAAGTGGGGGTTAGAGGAAGGGGGAAAGTGAGGTTCACAAAAGCTTTAATCACATCCACACAAATGCATCACACAGACAAATCCAGCAGATGTTGCTCTTCTGACTGTGTCAAATTATTGAAAGCAGTGTGTCATTTTCAGTGCATTTGTCTCAAAGTGGTTCAATGTTTCATGAGGTTTCCGTTTCACCATCACTTTACACACAGCACCATCTCTGATCAGACTGAGGTTGGCTCCTTTTATAGAGCCACTCCCTTAATTGGTGACTCCCACACTGCAGCACAGGTCAGTTCCAGCAAATCCAATAATATTGTTAAACGTTATCTTTAGCAAAACAGTGTTAATCTTTATTCAATCAAATGTGTTATTAAAATAGAGCTCTATATTACTTTATCAGTGTTAACTGTGGAAAACAAACTAGATACAAGAAGCTAAAATATTTGGACACCCCTCCTCCTCAGCACACAGTTGTCTGGCCCGGAACCTTCTTAAGATGCTCCAGCTGCCTGGGGAGTCATTAGACTGGAACATTTAAGGTGGAGGACAACACAGGTGAGTAGAAATTCAAACAATTCAATTGCGATCAATTAGCTGATGCACTTACTCATGTTTTATGTTACAGGCCAACTTTAACTGTAGAACTGTTTTAAGTAATCAACATCCCGAACTTGTTTGCATATTGTCATTTTTACCTGTTGGCTTTAAATTTAGGCCTGTGTAATGGACTAGCTACATTAGTCACACAGACAGACTTCGACTTGTAGCTCAGCAGAGTTGAGTTTAGCTTCACTGAACCTTTACCAAGGAGGTTTGGCTCGTCTCATCTGACACCAATGTAACATTCTGGTGTGAGGAAACACACTGAATTTCTTGTGGTTTATTTTCTGATCTCAACGGCGACTGTAGGACATAACCCACACCACCACAAGAGTAAAACATTCTTGACTCACTAGAGCCAGTCCCCCAAGAAACTGACTAATAGAACATTTACATCAACTTCAACATAAACCGTTACAAGAACAAAAGGTGTCAACTCTGAACTAAACACAAATTATGAGACAATTAAAATAATAGATGGTGAAAAAAAATGCAGGGCATTTTTTTTTCATACACTTGTCTACATCTACAGAATTAATCTGTCTGCAGCAGTGAACAACATGGTGCGCTCTGTCCTCTGCCTCCTGACTGTGGCCCTGGCCTTTGTGCCTCTGCTCTCTGCAAGGAAAGGTCAGTCACTTTGAATATGCTTTTAAATAGAGAACATTGAACACCTATGTCGTATATACTCAATTCTGAGCTTGTGTAGCTTCATATGGTGTTTTAGTGACATTTGTGAAAATAAGACATAGGTTTACTTGATCACTAATGCACTAAACTGGAAGATGGTCCTGTTTGTCTGGAATGTTTCACAGCAAGCCATTGAATGTTGTATATATTACATTTAATTCATTTAAAATGTCATTGCAAACTTACTGCACACGTGTCAGGAGTCATAAATGATACACTCCTGTGTTTGGTTCAATTAAAGGAGATGACCCAGGGTCATCAGTGATACTGTTTCACAAGCACCTGATCATGTTCTGATGTCAACTGAAATCTTTTGAAAAATATTAAAGAGTTTGACAGAATTTAGGTGTGGAAATGTATATATTTTTTGACCTGGTCATGTTCTTTGACAATCGCATAGAAATTTTATCAAAGTTGCATATTTCCAAGTCATTTTACAATGACAAATTGTCTACTGTATCTTTGCATTCAGAGAAACCTGGAGTCTGTCCCAAGCCCAGGGCACCCATTGACCCAATAGACAGATGTACGGATTGGTGCTTCTCAGACGGTGAATGTCGGGGAAACCTCAAGTGCTGCTTCGACGGCTGTAGACGTGTTTGTCTAAAGCCAAAAGGTAACGTGGTGGATATTTAAGTATTGGTCATGGTCATCCCAATATTGTAGTAGTCAAATCCTATATATAAACTTTTTCATTGTTTTTTGTTTTTTTAAAAAAAAAATCAAACTTCTTGAATGTCCACAGGTGGGCCTAGGCCTAAACCAGGATCCTGCCCTCATCCAGTCCCCCATTTCAACAAATGTAGAAGGGGCTGCACTGATGACCGTCAGTGTCCCAGGAACTTAAAATGCTGCTACAGCAACTGTGGATTCCAGTGTGTGCACCCTAAACATGTCTGAAGTCAAAATAAAAAGTAATAATCACAATTTGTATGCATCTAATCATATTGGGGTTCTTATGAATCTTGAATCACTTTATATACTCTAGACCTGCTTGCCATGAGATTATTTAAGCCCGGCTCTTCTCTGCGTTTGTAAAAATTAGGCAAATGCAGTTCCAGTACTTCCATGTGCATAGATGAGTGTCCTCTGTACATGATGGCTTCTCACAAACGTCTGGGAAGTCATTGATATAAATGTTGTGCAGTGCTGCAAGGAAGACATTGAATTGAACTGGTGTTACGACTGCTGTTTTGAAGAGGATTTCCATAGATTATCATTCTCTGTACTCGTGTCGTCCTGGGTACAGACTTGTGGGTGCAGACTCGGAGAATAGACTTGAGGCTCGGCTCTCAGCTTTTGGGACACGGGGACTTGACGTCACGGGCAATAAAACTCATGTGGGTCTTTGCTATAATAAGACAATGGTGCATTTGAAACTACTTAACAAAAAATACCCTAATCCATAATATATCCTATATTTTAACCCATCAGCCTCTGCATCATTTAGGCCAAAGGGTTGAGCCATCTTCAGTTATTTTGAATCTGGTTTAAAAGGCTATATTAACTTGACAGATCTGCCCGTCTGCCCCGCTCCTTGGGAGTCTAAGGACATTACACGGGATACTGACCATCTTGACACTCGTACAATTGGATTATTGTTGTTGGATTCCTGTGTATAGACCTGGCACCTTATTGAACCTCCATTTTAATATTCATTGTGTTTGTTTCAGGAGCTCAGTGTCCGGTCTGGTGTTGGTGGTGGTTCTTCTGGTGGCGGTAACTCTTTATTTGCAGTGCACTGTTTATTTACGTGTGGTGTTAGTTTGTTGTTTTATTTAGATTCCTCCTAAGTTGCTCCTCTCCCTTCTTCCCAGGAAGGACTAAGCTCCCGTGGGTGTGGGGGGGGGGGGGGGGGTTTATGGGTGTTAAATTTAGCTTTTAGGTATGGGACTTTAATAAAGCATTGCATTTTAATAATTTTCTGCTTCCTTCAATAAATATTGTGAATCGGAATTGTCTCTTGGCCTTTTTAAAGTGAACCTTACCTGTGTGCCTTGGGCTTTATATTCTCCAGGTGAAATTCCTGGGGTGGCGTTGTCATTTATTGTTAAATTACTTTAAGTGAGAACCAAATCACTTACTCTATTCCACCGCTCTCGCCACACCCGAACTAAACACAAAATATCAGATCATTACAATATTAGAAAGTAACAGTTGGTATTTAAAAATACCAAAAGTAACAGCATTTTAATTACCAACAAATGACAACTAATGCAGTGTACATTAGGCTTATATTCTTACACAATCTTCAGCACTGTCTTTGTCCACCGGGGTTCCCCAAGGGTCTACATTAGCACCACTGTTATTTTCACTATACATTAATGATATTCCCTCCGTTTGCAACAATGTCCACGTACTAATGTACGCTGACGACACGGTAATATACACACGGCAATAACATCTCCCAGGTCGCGGACAAACTCACTCCATGGCTCAAATCTCATCTTGGCTAAATCACTCCTGTCCTAAATTGAATACATCCAAAACGGTAGCAATGATTTTCAGTAAATCCAACAACACTTCCCATAAAGTTCCAGACATCCTTGTCTCTGGAGAACGGCTGCAAATTGTCCCACAATACAAATATCTCGAGATTCTAACAGACTCAAAATTATCATTCAAATCTCACATTAATAAAATAAGTAATCATACAAAAGTCAGTATTCGCTACTTCAAGCACATTGGGCATCAAATGTCCAACCAAGCAGCTAAAATGTTTATGCACTCAATGATTCTCTCACATTACAGACTGTTTACCCGTCTGGTCCTTGGCAAATACCACAACACTGAAACCTCTGCAATCACTCGACAAGTGAACTGTTAAAATTCTGGATAAAAAAAACAAATCATTTTCACCACTGTCCAATACTCAATAAAATAAAACACCATTTACTCAGCCTGGATAACGTGATCAAATATTCTAATCTCTGCCTAATCTATAAAATCATTCACGGTCTGTCATCTCCACCACTCAGTCAGTTTATCTCCATCAGAACCACCAGCCACAGTAGAACATGAGGAGCAGCACGAGGAGCAGCACGAGGAGCAGCACGAGGAGCAGCACGAGGAGCAGCACGAGGAGCAGCACGAGGAGCAGCACGAGGAGCAGCACGAGGAGCAGCACGAGGAGCAGCACGAGGAGACTGCATCATCCCCCTCAGGAAAAGTTCCTTTGGGCAAACAGCTTTTTCTGTTCGTGCTGCCTCAGATTGGAACCTCACACCCACAACCATCAGATCCACTAACACTGACCACACCTTTAAAATACAGTTAAAACAACGGCCAACTGCAAACCAGATCTGTGAACATTGACTTTATCCACTGTCGCTGCCCCCTGCTGGCCTCTTACCCTGTGTCTGTGTGCGATTGTCGTGTGTGTATGTGCTTTCTTTATGAGTGGTGGTGTGTAGTTGAATGATTGTTGTGAGTCTGCCGTCTTATGTAATAGTGGCAAGGCAAGGCAAGTTTATTTGTATAGCACAATTCGTACACAAGGTAATTCAAAGTGCTTTACAGAATAAGAAAGACATTAAAATCACACAAATCAAACATAAATAATCACAAATAATCATCATAAAATCAACATTAAAAGAGAAGAGTGCAGAATAAAAACCTGTCAGTCATATGCACAGCTAAACAGAACTGTTTTGAGTCTGGATTTAAACATTGTCAAAGTAGAGGCCTGTCTCACATCTTCAGGAAGACTGTTCCAAGTTTTAGCTGCATAAAATTTAAACGCTGATTAGTACATAGTGCATATGTTTCTCGACTGTTTTCTATGTATTTATTGTATTGTAATTTTTACTCTTGTTTTTAGGTGTTTTTAGGTGGACAGTATCTGCTGTCAAGGGACGACGGATGAAAAAAAAACATTACAGAAATGTTGATTAATCACTGTCCCTGAAATAAATAAATAAATAAGATGGTGAAAAAGTTGCAGTGCATTTTTCCTCATACATCAATGTCAGGAATCTACAGAATCAATATTACATTTGATGTGTAAATTTGAGTTTTTTTCTTATTCTCCTACAGGGTCAAATCACCTTGTGTGGATCTTATTCAGGTTTTCTGGGTGAGGGAGTAGAGCCGCTGCTCCTCCATGTCGAGAGGACCCAGCTGAGGTGGCTCGGGCATCTGTTCAGGATGCCTCCTGGACGCATGTCCCACTGGGAGGAGACCCCGGGGAAGACCCAGGACAAGGTGAAGGGACTATGTCTCTCGACTGGTCTGGGAACAACTTGGAGTCCCATCGGAGGAGCTGGAGGACGTGTCTGGTGTGAAGGAACTCTGACGACTCGTTCCCTGATGAGCGGAAGAAAATGGATGGATTGTGTTTTACGTGTTCAAGGGGGACCTGTCTGGTGGATGTCTATCTTATACGTCTCACACAAAAAATGTAGGTTTTAATCTGGTGCCATGTTGGTTTGGCTCCACTAGTGAGGACAGTCTGCATAGTCGACTTATTTTTACACTGACGATAGCTGTTTAGTCACCACAGATAACGTGGACACTTTGTGAAACACAGAGTTCTTTAAGACAATTTTTACAGATAGATTTTTACAGATAGACTTTTATCACATTATGATTCCCTAGGACAAGGTGGACTACAACAATAATGATAAACGAGTGACCAAGACAACAGCAGTGTTGATTACTGTCAGTAGAATAAACAGACTAAGTGAGTAGCTTATAAGTAAAAGTAAATAAAGTAATACATTGTAAGTGTGCAAATAAAATACATTTATAGCCGATCCCTTGCACAATTGGATATAGCCTATTTTTATAGACATTACATTATTTTTAGTTAGTTTTTAGCTCTTCTGACCTACATTCTAATTTATTGAATAACATCAGTAATCCTGCAAAATAATTTCCAGACCTTAATGTCTCAAGTTTGAGTTTTTTTAGGAGCTGCTGAGAGTTTATGCATCATCATCATCATCAGTGTAAGAAGTCTGTGCACTTATGTGTGGGGTGACAAGACTTTCAAAAATTAAAAACTGAGACACACCCGGGTTGGGATATTTGGAATAGATAAAAAAGAATGAGTAACATTGTCCGTTCTTGACTCACTTGTGGCTCAGTACAGAATGAGGGACTTCTGTCGGTATATTTCTTTTTGCTAATTTTCAAGCATGGTTTTCTGCATTTTACTGTTGGCCAGTATCAAACTGGGACACCTGGGATACTTGTGTAAAACTGGGACAAATCACTGATTTTAGATAGATCTTCTGGGACACAGGGCTCAAAACTAGGACTGTCCCAGGTAAACAGGGATGTCTGGTCACCCTATTTATATGAAACACTGTTATTGTGTCCAAACAGAACATGTTTGGACACAATAACAGCTGACTGTCTCATTTATAAAAGATAAAGAAGAACAGAAAAGTACAAACAATCAAAGCAATGACATGTCTTAATGATCAGTCTGTTTGTTTGATAAAAATATGTGCCGTTTCTCAGCAAACGTCCTTCTTCTCACTATCAGGTTTTAGACCAGGCCACACGACAATCACAGCCGTCACTGCAGTGGTCGATGATATTATTCATGCCTTGGACGAAAAACAACACTGTGTGGCGCTCTTTGTTGACTTGTCCAAGGCCTTTAATTCTGTAGACTCAAATATTCTCCTAAATAAACTTGTGTCTCTTGGTTTTGAGTTTTCTCTGAATTGGTTGGCCTCATCCTTTTCAAATAGATCACAATCAGTAATGGCAGATGGATACATATCTCCATGGTAAATAATAAAAATAAAATTCCCCAAGGTTCAGTCCTTGGCCCATTACTTTTTACTTTGTATATTAATAATATTTTCCTATAGTACTGCCCATTTTTATGAGGATGACCCAATGTTGTATTGTATTGCACCCACTGCTCAGGAAGCTCTATCCAAATTACAAAATGCATTTGAACACTAATAAATCTAAAATGGTCCTCAATTTATTAAAACTAAAAATATGCACTTCAGCAGATCTCATGTCACAGGCTCCTACGACCCTGTGTCTATGAAACTATAAAAGTGAATTTAAACATTAATAAAATACTATTGAAAAAAACTTTTCTCTCTTAACACATCTCACTTGGAAATAAATCAATCACCCAGACTAAACAGAAATCTGTTTTATTATTTCACTGGATCAATGATATGGGAAAAGGCTGTTAACAATTTTTATCATTCCACTTCTACAATTAGATTATATTTGAGTTTTTTTAACAGGACAAAGTGACGTATCCAGAACCTCCTTTGTACATTTCTAAAATAACCTAATGCAAAGAAGGATTTCACACCAGCTCTAAACATTATCCCTGGGAAAAGATTCAATTTGGGGTATTTTTACACAACAAAATAGATTATTTTAATATGTCAACATGAAATGATACAAATATACATACATTTTTTCTCATATAACTGGCCTATGTACTGAATCTGCCTATTGTCAAATCAATCACCAATAAATGAAATGAACTGCACTGGAGATTATTTAGGTTTTGATTGAGGGTCCCATGATGTCCCCATTATGTAACTTGTTAGTTACTACTATTATTACTATTACATCCAAGCCCAAAGTTACTTATCATCATGTTTAATACAGGGCGGGGACAAGGACAGCTCTGTACTGAGGCTCCTCTTCAGGAGGATAAATAGAAGCTGTACATGAGTTTAATCTGTGTCTGTGTCTGCAGCAGTGAACAACATGGTGCGCTCTGTCCTCTGCCTCCTGACTGTGGCCCTGGCCTTTGTGCCTCTGCTCTCTGCTGTGGAAGGTCAGTCACTTTGAATATGCTTTTAAATAGAGAACATTGAACACATATATCGTGTATATACTCAATTCTACATATACCACAATGTCCAGAGGTTTTAATGTTTCAGTGACATTTGTGAAAATAAGACATGGATTTACTTGATCACTAATCCACTAAACTGGAACATGGTCCTGTTTGGAGTGTTTCACAGCATTGAATTTGTGTATATTTCATGAATTCAATTACAGGTTTAATTGCAAATTTACAGCACACCTGTTGGGAGCCAGTCATAAGGAGAACACTCCTGTTTGTCATATCCTTTAATTACACGTGGACCACAGGGTTAACTGATTGTTCAGTGACACTATTTCACCTGATCATGTTCTGATTTCAACAGAATTGATCTTCTGAAACATGATGTTGGTCACAAAATATATGTGCAGGATAAAATCTGAAATTCTTTTTGCACTGAATCTTTAACACATCTGACTATGAAGTTGACTTTTTTTTGGCTAATTCATTAAATTTGTTTCCAGTGGATTCAGAGAAACCTGGAGTCTGTCCCAAGCCCAGGACAGACATTCACGTAGAGGTCGGTTGTCTGGATCAGTGCTCCACAGACAGTGAATGTGAGGGAAACCTGAAGTGCTGCTTCGACGGCTGTGGACGTGTTTGTGAAAAGCCAAGAGGTAACATGTCCCTCAGGAATACATGTGGATGTTAAGTAATGGTGATCAAATCCTACATTATCCTTGCCCCACCACTTTGTATAAATTAATACTTGTTACTGTTAAGAATATTTTTGTATATCAGTAATAAAAAAAATACCAGGAATATTTTTTTCATCCAAACTCCTTGAACGTCCATAAGTGGGCCTAAGCTTAAGAAATGATTATTATGCCCTAGTCCAAGTGGTTTTGGAAAATGTGTCGAAATGTGCACTTTTGACGACTGTAAGGAGGATGATAAATGCTGCTCCAATGGCTGTGGGCATACCTGTCAGCGACCAGTCATAAGTAATGCACTCTTCACTTATTTATCTGTAATTCAAGGAGATGACTGTTGGCTGACTGATTATGATACTATTCAAGGTTATTTATATAGCGCATCTGAAGCAACTTCAGCTGACCAAATCTTTGGGCACAACCAGGAGCTGGTCAGCTGACCTCAGGGCTCTGGAGTATAGGGCTGCAGTAACTCCCTCAAATTGAAAGGACCAGTAGGAACATTTTGATACTATTATACTTCAGTACCATTTTCAAAATAGAAACACCTGATATTTTTGACATTGGAAAACATGCATTCTTACTGAGTGGAGGTGCCTCTCCAGATATGACCTGTAAATGTTTATCTTCACAGAAACCAAACCAGGATCCTGCCCTCGTCCAAACCCTTCTTTCACCACATGTCCTGATGAATGCTCTGAAGACAGTGAGTGTGAAAAGAACCTCAAATGCTGCTACAGCGGCTGTGGACTCCAGTGTCTGCCTCCTGAACATGACAACAGTCATAGAGGATAATCATCACAATCGTTTTGGGGTTTAGGAGTTCATTAATTATAGACCTGCTTGTCATGAGATTATTCCCAGCCCTTTGTTTGTGCAGAAACTGTTGCAGTAACATGTTGACGCCTTGTGTTCCCATTTCTGCTCATTTAATAAAAATTGCACCTAAACATTGAGTTTTCATGTTGGTTTGAAGTATTTTAACTCTTTAAAGCTACGGTTTGGACTGGCTGACCCAGTCCTGTTGTGTTAGCAACAAAATTTCTAGTGAAATTAAGATCTAGTGTCTGGTGCGGATTCCACTGTCATGGTTTGAAAAGGCTCAGGATGATGACTTTCCCTCTCCCCCCGCCAATGGAAGTGGAGCTGCATTATTTGGAAAAGATCTTTTAAATGCAGAACTGAACAATTTGTGTTTACTTGGGATATTGCAATACTGATCTTTAATGCAGGGGTGTCAAAGATGTGGCACGGGGGCCAGGTCTGGCCCGCCTACAGATTTGATATGGCCCTCAGCTCATTTTACATAAAAGTAAATTTTTTGCGACATGCTAGCTTGGCATGTCCAGTACCTCTAGCCGCCAGAGCAAATTAAGACTTTGCTCTTGTGAATGCAGTTAATGAAATTTTTGATTGTATGGGACAATCTCATCAGCAAAATGTCTGAGAAAAGTGGACATCTCGTGTCAGGTTTTTAAAGAAAAATGGACTAATTTCTTTTTGTTCATGGAGGTGAATGGGAAACCGGTGTGCTTAGTATGCAGGTATGGCATTACGCACTGTAGGCGGGCTCTGCCACTTCAGGCCCGGATTCTCATTGGCTGTTCACTGCAGCTGTCAATCCATGAAAGTGCCTGACTCTTTGCTGCTCTTCCTTTGGCTTCTAGTGCCCACTGGCATTTCACTGGCACTTCCGTGTTTAGCTGCGCCTCACGGCAGGTAAATGATCCGGTGGCTCATCTAAAAATGTAGTGGTCTGTCCAATTACTTCGTATTCTATGTTTAGCACAGACAATCGCGTATCTGCGCAGGGACAGATACTGCATTTGCAGCTCATGACATAAGGGATCACAATTGTATGTGACTTTCAATGGTCCCGTAGCTTTAGCCCTGTGTATTGTCTACAGTCACTGTAGCCTGCTTCCCTGTCCTCTCCCTCACAGGAGTAACAAGTTGTGCTCAAGTCATAAATATGTGCCTGTGTCACTGGTGCATGTGCTTGTAAATTCTAATGTTTGTGTGTGTCGTCCTTTTCTCTGCAGATGCTGCCATTTTGTCCTGTCTTTTCTGTTGTCTACCGCTACATTTTACTGTCCGCTGCTTTCACCGTGCACGTGGTCCACCGCGCTGAAAGGGTGTGGTCAGACTTCTGCCCTGCTCTGAGCGTCCGCACACATTGAACCTGCCTATCTGCTGCGCTCTTATAGGAGTCAGTGGACTAGAGACAATTCAAGGAATATGTATAAACTCACGAGACTCGTGCAACCGGACTATTGTTGCTGTATTCCTGTGGTTGTAGATATAGAAACATCGTTGCAGCCCCATTTTAATATGTCTGTTTTCAGGAGCTGAGTGTCGGGTCTGGTGGTGGTTCTTCTGGTGGTAATTATTTTCATTTGCAGTGCACTGTTTATTTGCATGTGGCGTTTTCCGTTGTTTTTTTTTTAAGTACTTTCCTAAGTTGCTCCTCTCCCTTCTTCCCAGAAAGGCCCCAGCTTCCGGGCTTGTCTGTTCGGGTGTGTGTGTGTGTGGGGTGGGTTTTAACAAAGTTATATTTGTTTTTTAGATGAACTAGTTTAATAAAGCATTGCTATTTGTGACTCGTATAAACATTGTGAATTGGAATTGTCTCTTGGCCTCCTTAAATAAAATTTACCTGTGCCTTGGGCTTAGCCTTTTTATATTCTCCAGGTGAAATTCCTGGGGTGGTGCTGTTGGACATTTATTATTAGATTAATCAAAGTTTTACTCCACCGCTCCCGCCACAGGCAACAAGTGGCAGTGCTGAAGGAATATAATGTAAGAATGGATCACGTTATGGAAGTTGTTGACTGTTAATTTCATCTCCAGTTTCACTGGTTTCTCAGTGACAATAACTTCACCCATGCTCTGCCTTACAACACTGAAGAAAGATGGTTAAACTGAGGTCCTGTGCTAAATCACTTTTTTGATGTACGTGAGGAAATTGGACAGTTTATGACAGAAGTTAAACCTGTGATGGAATTACAGTGTGAACAATGGCTCTTGCATTTATGGTTGATATTACGGTGTGATCCTCGAAGGAATAAAAAAAATACACACAAAGCTCTTCCTCAACCACTCTGTCTCTCTGTTCTTAGTTTTTATAACAGATATGTCCTGGAAAATGGGAGCAATGTCAAAATAGCTTTGTTGGCCAGAATGTGGAACTCCTTGGCAGTAACCAACAAAAAACTGTCCAAAGGTAGATTTGCAAAGCTTAGCTTTAAACCACAGTTTTGTCTCAGTTCAGTTAGTTCCTCTGGCTCCTGTAAAGTCATGTCCTTTCTACCAACTGATGTTGAACTATGGGTCCCTCACCCAGTCAAGGCATTCAGGCTGAGGAAAAATAAAATGACATCTTAAAAGTTCAAATGTTTAAGTACTATCTCACACAGTGCAGCAGTGCTAACATCTTTCCATTGCTTGGTGAGTGTAAACATTTCAAGATTGCCACTTTCTGAAAGTTTAAGAAACCTCCCGCACACTGTCTTACTCTCGATTCACTTTTATTCTCACGACGTTTTGGTCCCATTGACCTTCCTGAGGTGTGAGGACAACCCCTTCCACTTTCCTCATATAAGTTAAGGGACCGCCCCCTTCAGTTTAACAAACCAATGTACCCACAAAATTGTGCATAATTCAATTTACATCAGTCTATTGCGAGTTAAATGCACGGATAATGATTAGAAAAATATAAAGATTATTATCACACTAAAAACAAGTTCACATAAACCTCTCAGAGAAACAAATAGTGCTCTTCAAAAAAACATCATAGTATTACAACAAGGCCAGTTATGTCGCCCGGACTGGCGTTACCGGGGCCCCACCCTGGAGCCAGGCCTTGGGTGGGTGCTCAGCGGCGAGCGCCTGGTGGTCGGGCCTTTCCCCACGGGGCCCGACCGGGCCCAGCCCGAAGGAACGACGTGGGGTCGTCCTCCCACGGACCCACCACCTGCGGGAGGAGCCATGAGGGGCGGGTGCAGAGAGATCCGGGCGGCAGTCGAAGGCGGGGACCTCGACGACCGGATCTCCGGACATGGAGACTAGCTCTGGGGACAGTACCTGTGGAATGGCAGACCAGGGTGGTGGTCGCTCTGTATAAGAAGGGAGACCGGAGGGTGTGTTCCAATTACAGGGGAATCACACTCTTCAGCCTTCCTGGTAAGGTCTATTCCAGGGTACTGGAGAGGAGAATCCGACCGATAGTCGAACCTCAGATTCAAGAGGAGCAGTGTGGTTTTCGTCCCGGTCGTGGAACACTGGACCAGCTCTATACTCTCCATCGGGTCCTTGAGGGTTCATGGGAGTTTGCCCAACCAGTCCACATGTGTTTTGTGGATCTGGAGAAGGCATTCGACCGTGTCCCTCGTGGTGTCCTTTGGGGGGTGCTCTGGGAGTATGGGGTCTGGGGCTCTTTGCTAAGGGCTGTCCGGTCCCTGTATGACCGGAGCAGGAGCTGTGTTCTCATTGCCGGCAGTAAGTCAGATCTTTTCCCGGTGCATGTTGGACTCTGACAGGGCTGCCCTTTGTCACTGGTTCTGTTCATTATATTTATGGACAGAATTTCTAGGCGCAGCCAGGCCCCGGAGGGGGTCTGGTTTGGGAACCACAGGATTTCATCTCTGCTGTTTGTAGATGATGTTGTCCTGATGCTTCTTCGAGCCAGGACCTGCGGCAGGCATTGGGGCAGTTTGCAGCCGAGTGTGAAGCGGCTGGGATGAGAATCAGCTCCTCCAAATCCGAGGCCATGGTTCTCGACCGGAAAAAGGTGGTTTGGTGGGTGGTGAGTCTCTGCCTCAAGTGGAGGAGTTCAAGTATCTTGGGTCTTGTTCACGAGTGAGGGAAGGATGGAGCGTGAGATTGACAGGCGGATCGGAGCAGCGTCTACAGTGATGCGGTCGCTGTATCAGTCCGTTGTGGTAAAGAAGGAGCTGAGTCCAAAGGCAAAGCTCTCGATTTACCGGTCAATCTACGTTCCTACCCTCACCTATGGTCATGAGCTCTGGGTAATGACCGAAAGGACAAGGTCTCGGATACAAGCGGCTGAAATGGGTTTCTTCCGCAGAGTGGCCGGGCGCACCCTTAGGGATAGGGTGAGGAGCTCGGTCACACGGGAGGAGCTCGGAGTAGAGCCACTGCTCCTACACGTCGAGATGTTGAGATGGCTGTTGCCAGTTGAGATGGCTCGGGCATCTGCTCAGGATGCCTCCTGGACGCCTCCCTAGGGAGGTGTTCTGGTCATGTCCCACCGGGAGGAGGCCCCGGGGAAGACCCAGGACACGCTGGAGGGACTATGTCTCTCGGCTGGCCTGGGAACGCCTTGGGGTCCCACCGGAGGAGCTGGAGGACGTGTCCGGAGTGAGGGAAGTCTGGGAGTCCCTGCTTAGACTGCTGCCCCCGCGACCCGACCCCGGATAAGCGGAAGAAAATGAATGGATGGATAGTATTACATTAAACAATAGTTCATCATTTAAGCCTTTTGGGCTATGAGTTTGTAAAGTAAAAATCCAATAGGTTTTGCATCTTTTTAAGGCACAGGCACCTGTTCAATCAAACAGAATTCACGTTAGAGGTATCCCAGGGAATTCTACTCAAGAGCACGGACGTGAGCGGTGCATTGACCACAGAGGATGAAAAGATAAAATTGGAGAGACTGAAACAGAAAGAAACACGTCTACTTATGCATGGCTCCACTCTAAGTGAGTAGTGGAAAAGTAAGAAGATTCCTAGGGCTTTACGCAGTCAAAAAGCCCCCACAATAGGGAAGTACAGTGAAACGTGGCACAAACGTGGCGTAATCGACCTCTCATTTGTCAAAAACACTTTAAGTTCCTCACACAGTGACAACCACCGGACCTCTTTATGAAACAGCAAGGCTTTATGCTCCACTCCCGTTTCCTCGCACAAAGACGTAAATATGCGACTTTTCACAGGTCGTGTGTAGCAACTACGTGATGTAAGGGAAAAGCTCAATTAACAGTGAGGCAATACTATGGTGCAGTCGCTATATGGTAAGAAAGGGTTAATGGGCTAATAATCAGAAAACTAGAGAACGCTCTAGGAGGGAGTGACAGGAGACTGAACTTGAGTTTGGTTGGTACCATATATTACAAATAATAAATGACATGCAACATTTAAGACAAACAGTTCACATGAATGGCCATTCAAAAGTGCAGTAAGTATTTACAATCAACAAGCACTTGAAACAATTCAAAAATAATTCAATGCAAAACCAATAATGGCAGTGCAATAATACCAAGAGAGTCAATAATTGTTAAAGTGCCATGTGTCAGAGTCCGCAATTATTGCACTAGATTGAAAAGGTCTGAGTCCAATTAATGTGCAAAAAGGCAACTTATCAATGTCTACCCAGGAGAGGACTGGGTTCCAGAGGGAGAGGTAGGTGCAAAAGAGTTCCAGGAGAGTTTCCACAGGTGTGTGTGATAGAACAATGGGTGTGGGTGTGTTGGGAGAGTATGATGGGCTGCCAAGAGCCCCCTACCAGCCCGGTGGGAGAAGTGCAGCTCCGCGATGCGTGCTCCGCGATGCGTGCTCCGGAGTTATTATCATATCGGCACTAGCTGGGTGAGGCTAGAGGTGTGTGGGGAAGGCTAACGGAGAGGCGTGCTGCAGGGAACCGTTTGCTGTGACTCGCACACTAGTCAAAAAAGGCTGTGTGTGATATATCTGCGGAACCGGTCAGGTCTTTGACCCCGATGGCGAGCTAGTGAAGAAAGTCTACAGCGTTTACCTGTCCTAAGAGAGACGCTGACCTGTCCTAAGAGAGACGCTGACCTGTCCTAAGAGAGACGCTGACCTGTCCTAAGAGAGACCGCATCGCGGAGCCACACTTCACCCAACGTCTCTGTGTAACTATGGGTTTGCTCGAGCGCTGTGATGAGCTGTTTAAGACCTCCAGCCTGTACGAAGTGCTCGGGACCACAAAGCACGCGACTGAAGCGGACATACGCAAAGCCTACTACAAAGTGTCTCTCAGAATTCACCCTGACCGGGCTCCAGACGACCCACGGGCCACGGACAAGTTCCAGGTGCTGGGTTACATGTGACTTTACAAAGTTTACCATGTTCACAACATCATCCAACTCAGAAAGTAGGTCTGCTGGTAAAGTCTAAAAGGGCCTCCCGGCCACTATTTAATGATATGGAAGAGTATTACATGGTTACTCTGCCGATCATTAGACAGCACTGACACCTGACAAATTATTTGCAGATAATAATTAATTTGTTTTCAAAAAATATTTTTTTAGACAAATTGGGTAAAATTTGATAATTTCCTATGACACAATAACAGACAATATGTCACTAGTGTGCCGTGGTACAGTGGTTGAAAAACACTATCATAATATGATAAAAGGCTATCTGCAAAATATTGTCTTAAAGAACTCTGTGTTTAACAAAGTGTCCACGTTATCTGTGGTGACTAAACAGCTATCGTCAGTGTAAAAATAAGTAGACTATGCAGACTGTCCTCACTAGTGGAGCTTAACCAACATGGGGACAGATTAAAACCTAAACCTTGGACCTTCAGAAGGACAGCAGTGCTCCTGAGATCTTTACTTCTTTTTATTTATTATAGTCTATTGTTTGATGTTACATTTGGTCTGAGTTTGTGATAGTTGTATCACTTGTATGGGAGGTCATGTCTTTTTCACAAATCCACCCCAGGAACAAATAAAGTAGACCAATCTTAAACCTTAAGATCACCAAAATACTTACCCATGTGATTACTAAGCTGTCATGATGAGTGCTGCATAAACTGTAAAAGTACGAGGATGTAAACACGACTTATACTGACGCTCATCGTCACTGATCACAGGGGGCTTTGAGTTTGGTTCCTGCACTGTTTGGTCCACACATGACTGACCCCGGAAGCCTGCCTGAATACTGGTGTGGAGCTCCATCACGCAAATAAGGTGGAGTATGTTGTAAAGTGTTTTGGGGATGATTTGGGTGGACCGTTGTGTCCTCTGACTTATAAACTGTTGAAATTGACCTACAACATGTGTGTGTGTGGGGTGTGTGTGGGGTGTGTGTGTTGTGTGTGTGTGTGGTGTGTGTGTTTCTTTCCTTCTGACTGAATAATCAGGTCAGCAGAATTCATAACACAACAACTGTTATCTACTTCCGGTGTTTCCCCTTTCAGAATAAAATACATTTTTTGTGTGAGACATATAAGATAGACATCCACCAGACAGGTCCCCCTTGAACACGTAAAACACAATCCATCCATTTTCTTCCGCTCATCAGAGAACGAGTCGTCAGAGTTCCTTCACACCAGACACGTCCTCCAGCTCCTCTGATGGGACCCCAAGTTGTTCCCAGACCAGTCGAGAGACATAGTCCCTTCACCTTGTCCTGGGTCTTCCCCGGGGTCTCCTCCCAGTGGGACATGCGTCCAGGAGGCATCCTGAACAGATGCCCGAGCCACCTCAGCTGGGTCCTCTCGACATTCAATTCAATTCAATTCAAGTTTATTTATATAGCACATTTAAAAACAACCTCAGCTGACCAAAGTGCTTAACATAAAATAACTAAACACATAAAACACAATGAGGAATAATTACATTATACAAAAGAGCATAAAATACATTAACAGTGCAAGTACCAACACATTCTATCTAGACAGTATTAAAAGCCAGGGAGAAAAGATACGTTTTGAGCCGAGACTTAAACTGAGTAACAGACTCAGATGATCGGACAGACAAAGGGAGACTGTTCCACAATTTGGGCGCTGCCACAGAAAAGGCCCTGTCACCCCTAGTTTTGAGCCAAGCTTTAGGCACAGTAAGTAGAAGCTGGTCAGCTGACCTCAGAGCTCTGGGAGGAGTATAAGGCTGCAGCAGCTCCCTAAGATAGGCTGGGCCAATAAATTTAAGACATTTAAAAACAATCAATAACACTTTGAATTTTACCCGAAAAGCAATAGGGAGCCAATGTAAAGTGCACAGAACAGGCGTAATGTGCTCCCGTCTCTTTGTTTTGGTCAGAAGCCGAGCTGCAGCATTCTGAACAGTCTGCAGACGCTGTATAGAGCCCTGGTCCAGACCTACATACAAAGAGTTGCAATAATCCAGGCGTGATGTGACAAAAACATGTATGGCTTTTTCAAAATCAGCCAGAGGCAAGTAAGGCTTAAGTTTAGCCAGAGTCTGGAGCTGAAAAAAGCTAGTTCTTATAACCGAGCTGATATGTTTGTCGAGTTTGAACATGGAGTCCACGATCACTCCTAGATTCCTCACTGAAGGACGACAGAAGGAGGACAGTGACCCAATCACACTGTCATGTCCAGCGAGTAGCTCGGTTTGACCAAAAACCACAATCTCAGTTTTACTTTGGTTTAAGTTTAAAAAGTTACTGCTCATCCAATTTTGTACGTCTATGAGACAGTCCTGCAGTGTTTTAATTGTGGTCTGACTATCGGCTGCCGTCATAGGCAGATAAATTTGAATGTCATCTGCAAAACAATGAAAAGACACTTTGTGTTTTTTAAAAACAGCACCCAGGGGAAGCATATATAAAGCAAAAAGAGCAGGCGCTAATGTAGAACCCTGGGGTACACCATAATTTAAGGGTGACACAGAAGAAGAATACGATCCTAAGTTAACAGAAAAGCTCCTATTAGACAGATGTGATTGGAACCATCTGAGGACTGTACCCTTCATGCCCACACATGACTCTAAGCGGGCTAAAAGAATGCTGTGGTCCACCGTGTCAAAGGCTGCCGATAAGTCTAAAAGCAAAAGAACAGCAGACTGTCCTGAGTCCACTGTTAAAAGCAGGTCATTAAAAACTCTTAAGAGGGCAATTTCGGTACTGTGCTGTGATTTAAAACCAGATTGGAATTTTTCACCAATTTCATTAGAACTGAGACAGGCTTGCAGCTGATCATACACAACCTTCTCTAAAACTTTGGACATAAAGGGCAACTTAGAAATCGGTCTAAAGTTAGACAGAACATTTGAGTCAAGATTTGACTTTTTGATGAGAGGCTGGACAACAGCATGTTTCAGAGAAGTTGGGAAAAAACCTGACAACAAAGATGAATTTACAATTTTAACCATAAAAGGTCCAATAGAATCAAAAACATTTATGAAAAGGTGACTTGGAATAATGTCTAGAGGACAAGAGGAAGGTTTTAGCTGTTGGACAATTTTCTTCAAGTTACAAAAAGATTCTGGATCAAAATGCTCAAAGACCGAATTACAAACTGTTGGAGCTACAGGAACCACAACAGGTGTCAGTGTTGACCTAAGCACTGAGACTTTATCAGTGAAAAATGACAAGAACCGTTCACAAAGTATTGGTGATGGCACTACAATATTTGTGTTACAAGGATTTATAAGGGATTTCAAAGTGTTAAAAAGCATTTGTGGTCTGTGGCAGTTGGACGTCACAAGGTTGGACATAAAGTTACATTTAGCAGTTTTAACAGCCCGCTGATACTCTGTAAGACTGTCTCTCAGTATTTGCTGGGAGACCTGTAGTCCATCCTTTTTCCATTTCCTCTCAGCGCGTCGGCATGTGCGCCTAAGTTCACGTGTGGTATCATTAAACCACGGCTGTGATTTAGGCTTAGCACTTTTAAGCCTGAATGGAGCCACTGAGTCCAAAACCTCTGTACAAATATCAATGAAAGAGGAGAGTAGATGATCCAGATTGTCACTATTCATAATTCCATATGCACTGAAAGCGCCAGAAAATAAAGAGGCAGTCGTGGAGTTCAATGTACGCTCCCGACGTGCTGGTGTGCACAGACTAACTACGCACCGAGACAACGCCACAGAAAACAGTACAATAAAGTGGTCTGAAAAGTGCGTTTCGGAAATCTCAATCATGTTTACATCGAGGCCAAAAGACAGCACCAAGTCCAGGGTGTGTCCTTTCTCGTGTGTAGGGCCCGACACAGACTGCTTTAAGTTAAAAGAATCGATCAGATTTAAAAACTCTTTGGCCAAAGGTCTAGATTCACAACAGATGTGAATATTGAAGTCCCCAACTATTAAAAAATGATCATAGTTAAGCGTCAAGCCTGTTAAGACGTCTGTAAAATCCTGGATGAAGTTTTTATTGAACTTTGGAGGGGGATACACCAAAGCGCACAGGACCGGAGGATCAAGGCTTAAAATAAAAGTCTGAAGCTCGAAACTGGAAAAGGAGTCTTTCAGAACTTGTCGGCAAATGTAGCTGCTTTTGTACACCGTTGCTAGCCCCCCACCTTTGCCGGTAGCCCGAGGAGAGTTAAGGTAAAAACAGTCAGGTGGTAAAAGTTCTGAGAATGGGGCAGACTCACCAGCTTGAAGCCACGTCTCCGTAAGAAACATAAAATCCAGTTTCCGCGAAGTGAAAAGATCATTCAGCAGGAATGTTTTGTTAGCCAGTGACCTAGCATTAAACAGGCCCAAACGTAAAGTTACATCCTCGTCATCCCGTGGGGAGTCGCGGCACAGCGACCGGAGGCATCCGAGATCCACACCGCGGCGGGAGGCAAAGCGCTCGCAAAGCGGCGCGGCTAGCGGCAGATGACGCAGGCCGGTCTGCAGATGCGCGGGCACCACGGGCTGGATCCACCGCAATCCATGCGATCCCTGGGGTGCTGGGCATCCAGAACTGGAAATAAGCGGCACAATCCCATGCCTAGCCTTCGAAAAAGCCCGGACTCTCACCAAGACGCCTCCACGCTTCCCCCGCTTTCTCGGCCGCTTCTTCCGAATGGAGACAGGTGAGCGCAGCACGTAAGCCGGGACAGATGCCAAGTGAGGAGGGAGTCTGGAAGTTGCATCTTCATAATTGTGTTGCAGGTACAGCTCATGAGATTGCTTGAAATCAAGAAGTGTCTGTCGGTCATACACTAATAACCCAGAGATATCTTGGCACAAAATACAGAAAAATGCAATAGCAAATAGCAATTTAAGCAGAGCTGACAGACGGCTGCCGGGACACACTGGCGTCATCTTGCCACACCCCCTTGACATGGAGGAGCAGCGGCTCTACTCCCTCACCCAGAAAACCTGAATAAGATCCACACAAGGTGATTTGACACTGTAGGAGAGTAAGAAAAAAACTCAAATTTACACATCAAATGTAATATTGATTCTGTAGATTGCTGACATTGATGAGGAAAAATGCACTAACTTTTTCACCATCTAATATTGTAATGATCTGATATTTTGTGTTTAGTTCAGAGTTGACACCTTTTGTTGTTTTTGTAACCGTTTGTGTTGGTGAAGTTGAGTAAATGTTCCATTTGTCAGTTACTGGTCTGTTTTGGAGACTGGCTCTAGTGAGTTGAGACTGCTGCCGTTTTGCTCAGAGACGTCCAAGCTGAGTGAGTTTATTCAGCCGACACGTGCCGTGTCCACACTGACTGTCCCTCTGATTGGAACTTGCCGGCTACTGTTGTGCACAGAGTACAGTATTCTGAATGCTTAGAACACAGCCATGTTCAACTGATTAAAAGAAAAAGTAACTGCATTCTAAATACCAACAAATGACTTATGTTCTTACACAAGTTAAAATATAGCCTTTTAAACCAGAATAAACATAACTGAAGATGGCTCAATCCTTTGGCCTAAATGATGCAGAGGCTTAAAATATACTATATATTATGGATTAGGGTATTTTTTGTTAAGTAGTTTCAAATGTACCATTGTCTTTATTATAGCAAAGACCCACATGAGTTTTATTGCCCGTGACGTCATCAAGTCCATGTGTCCCAAAAGCTGAGAGCCGAGCCTCAAGTCTATTCTCCGAGTCTGCACCCACAAGTCTGTATCCAGGAGGACACGAGTACAGAGAATGATAATCTATGGAAATTCTCTTCAAAACAGCAGTCATAACATCAGTTCAATTCAATGTCCTCTTCGCAGCACTGCACAACATTTATATTAATGACTTCCCAGATGTTTGCAAGATGCCATCATGTACAGAGGACACTCATCTATGCGCATGGAAGTACTGGAACTGCATTTGCATAATTTTTACAAATGCAGAGAAGAGCCGGGGTTAAATAATCTCATGACAAGCAGGTCTAGAGTATATGAAGTGATTCAAGATTCATACAAAATAAAGATTGTGATAATTACTTTTTATTTTGACTTCAGACATGTTCAGGGGGCACACACTGGAATCCACAGTTGCTGTAGCAGCATTTTAAGTTCCTGGGACACTGACGGTCATCAGTGCAGCCCTTTCTACATATGATGAAATGGGGGACTGGGCGAGGGCAGGATCCTGGTTTGGGTTCTGTGAAGATAAAGTTACAGGTCAAATCTGGAGAAGTAACTCCACTCACTAAGAACATGTTTTCTAATGTTAAAAGCATTTCATTTCACACCCATCATCCTATTCAGGTGCTTCCATTTTGAAACGGTCTTGTCGGTGCAATTCAAAATGTATTGTCCTATTCAAGAGGTACATACTATGAAACAGCCTCCCTCTGCCTGTCAGAGCAAACTGAAAAAATCTCTTCTCCCTGGCATCCTGATTTGATATACATGGTAATATATATATAAAAAAATAAACTTGTTAAGCACTTTGTTCAGCTGATATCATTTCAAATGTTCCGTATAAATTAACTTGAACAGTATGTCAATTAACCCCGAGTTGAATTACAGATGAAGTAAATACATTACTTCTGACTGGCGGCTGACATATTTGCCCACAGCCGGTGGTGCAACATTTATCATCCTCCTTACAGTCTTCGTCAGAGTAGCACGTAGTGGCACAGATCTCAGGATAATTACGAGGGCACAATCCTGGTTTGGTTTTACCACCTGTGGACAGTCAAGAAGTTTTGATTAAAAGCAATGAAAAAAGTTTGTTTAATACACACACACTAAGTATTAATTTATACAAAGACACAGGGCAAGTATAATTTAGGATTTGATCACCAATATTGAGATGACCATGTGTAATCGTGAAGGAAGAGATTGTAGACCAGGCACATGCGTTACTTTTCAGGAGTTTTCCTGTACTTAAAGCTCCTTCAAGGTACCATCTATAGAAGGCAGGTCTTGTAAGGACTTAATTTTACATACTGTCTGTATGGTTAGCCGTTTAGAGGTAGAATATGTCACTAAAAAGATGGATTACTAGACCCTTGTCAACCTGAAGAGGAATACCAGTATCATGTGACCGAAGCAACTAAATGTGACACTTATTTTGGGATGTCTCCACTAGAACCAGAGAAACAAGCTCACCTCAATGCTTAAGACACAAAATAATCAACTCAAGGGTTAAACGTAAAAATCATGCTTTCAATGACCAATACTTAAATATCCGCCACGTTACCTTTTGGCTTTAGACAAACATGTCCACAGCCGTCGAAGCAGCACTTCAGGTTTCCCTCACATTGACTGTCTGTGGAGCACTCATTCAGACAACTGACAACCGCAAGGTCAATGTCTGTCCTGGGCTTAGGACAGACTCCAGGTTTCTCTGGATGGAAACAATTTAAATGAAATGCCTGAATAAAAAAACAAATCTGACTATGAAGTAGATAATTTTATGAAAGTTACATATTTCAAGTCATTTTACAATGACAAATTTCTTTGTGATTGTCAAAGAACATGACCAGGTCGAAAAAAAATATTTTGTGCCACACCTAAATTCTGTTACCAACCTCTTTGTTAATATTTTTCAAAATATTATTTCAGCTGACATCAGAACATGATCAGGTGCTTGTGAAACAGTATCACTGATGACCCTGGGTCATCTCCTTTAACTGAACCAAACACAGGAGTGTATCATTTATGACTCCTGACATGTGTGCAGTAAGTTTGCAATGACATTTTAAATGAATTAATGTAATATATACAACATTCAATGTCTTGCTGTGAGACATTCCAGACAAACAGGACCATGTTCCAGTTTAGTGCATTAGTGATCAAGTAAACCTATGTCTTTTCACAAATATCACTAAAACACCATATGAAGCTACACAAGCTCATAGAATTGAGCATAAACGACATAGGTGTTCAATATTCTCCATGTAAAAGCATATTCAAAATGACTGACCTTTCCTTGCAGAGAGCAGAGGCACAAAGGCCAGGGCCACAGTCAGGAGGCAGAGGACAGAGTGCACCATGTTGTTCACTGCTGCAGACACAGACAGATTAATTCTGTAGATTCCTGACACAAGTGTATGAAAAAAAATAAAAAATGCACTGCAACTTTTTCACCATCTATTATTGCAATTGTCTGATAATTTGTGTTTAGTTCAGAGTTGACACCTTTTGTTCTTGTAACAGTTTGTTGAAGTTGATGTAAATGTTCCATTAGTCAGTTTCTTGGGGGACTGGCTCTAGTGAGTCAAGAATGTTTTGCCCTTGTTGTGGTGCGAGTTATGTCCTACAGTCGCCCTTGTGGTCACAAAATAAACCAGAAGAAATTCCTCACACCTGAATGCTACATTGGTGTCAGATGAGACGAGCCAAACCTCCTTGGTAAAGGTTCAAATAACTTAACCTTGACTTTGCAGAGCTACCAGTCGAAGTCCGTCTGTGTGACTAATGTAGCTAGTCCATTACACAGGCCTAAATTTAAAGCAAACAGGTAAAAATGACAATATGCAAAGAGGATTGGGATATTGATTACTTAAAACAGTTCTACAGTTAAAGTTGGCCTGTGACATAAAACATGAGTAAGTGCATCAGCTAATTAATTGTAATTGAATTGTTTGAATTTCTACTCACCTGTGTTGTCTTCCACCTTAAATGTTCCAGTCTAATGACTCCCCAGGCAGCCGGAGCATCTTAAGAAGGTTCCGGGCCAGACAACTGTGTGCTGAGGAGGAGGGGTGTCCAAATATTTTAGCTTCTTGTATCTAGTTTGTTTTCCACAGTTAACACTGATAAAGTCATATAGAGCTCTATTTTAATAACACATTTGATTGAATAAAGATTAACACTGTTTTGCTAAAGATAACGTTTAACAATATTATTGGATTTGCTGGAACTGACCTGTGCTGCAGTGTGGGAGTCACCAATTAAGGGAGTGGCTCTATAAAAGGAGCCAACCTCAGTCTGATCAGAGAGTGAGCTGTGTGTAAAGTGATGGTGAAACTGAAACCTCATGAAACATTGAACCACTTTGAGACAAATGCACTGAAAATGACACACTGCTTTGAATAATTTGACCCAGTCAGAAGAGCAACATCTGCTGGATTTGTCTGTGTAATGCATTTGTGTGGATGTGACATAAAGCTTTTGTGAACCTCACTTTCCCCCTTCCTCTAACCCCCACTCCCCTTTTATGTGATTTTTATCTGGATGAATTTTATCACTTCCATTGTAATTATTTATTTTCTTATAACTTATGTTTATTATGAAATTGTTTTACATTATTTTGTGTCAACTTGTGTTTAAATTAAGTTGCTTTTCCCTCTTTGGCGCAACTCACATTTTTAAATGCGCTGTACAAATAAAATGGCTACTCTCTAATAAAAAAAAAGTACTTTTCAAACTGGTGTCTTTGTGTCCTGTACTTATATGTATGTATTAGTTTTACTCTGACTTACTAAAGAGTTTGCAGCTACAGAGGCAAAATTGGAGAATAAAATGATGTGGTTAAGTAACTGAGAAAGTGATTGTGCAACTGTAGTTTTTCTGAAATTCGAACATTTTTGGAAAAGGTGTCGGGGATGTGAGTGGGGAAATGTAAGATATGGTATTTATAAAGTTTTAGAGATTTTCTCTTGAGCACAAATCAAACACTTGACTTTATTCGAGCTTATTAAGTCAAAGTGCTCCCATGCATATGACCGTGCTCTTTTTGGTGGCAATAGCTGTCCCTCCATATCTCTTCCTTATTGTCTCACTCACGCTCTCTATGGACCACTCAAACTCACTCTCAAGACTTACCTACCACTTACCTATATCACTTACCTAAAACTATGACTATGTGTATTATATAGGCCCAGGTGTGTGAACTTGTGTATGTGGTGGAGTGTGTGTTGTGTTATGTAATATGTCACCAAGTGTATATAAGTGTATCTGTATTAGGTGTAATCTATTCTTACCTGTTATATTTTATCTGCTTTAATATAAACTTTCCCTTATTGAATAACTAGTATAGTGTTAGAAATGCCATCAACAAAATGTCCTCCTCTCAAAACCCACAATTCTTGGGGGATTCAGACTCTCTTAGCTCTGACACAATTACAAACCACCCCCATCAAAATTCCCGCAAAGCAGCTTGAAACCGATACACTCGAAACGCATCTCTGACACTTCTGACGTAGTGAGGCCTTGGTTTGACTGGTCACTTGATTTTTGCAACACTTCCGTTTCATAGGGTTGATACAGTGTCGAGCTGAGAGGCTCGAGTGTAACATCTCTAGAGGAGCCGCAGGTTCAAACATTTGGTGCATGTGTTTGGCTGAGGAGCCAATGGGGCGACGCTACCATCAGTGGAATTATGACTGAACACCTCCAAGTCAGAATCCCCCTAAACGTGATGATACCACAGCTCTGTGGATGTTTGAGTGGTCAAGGATAGCCGGCCCACGGGGGTCGGTGAGCAGAGCCGTTCGTGACGGGGCTCGGCCAACACGGGTCGTCCCTCTTCTATCTCACACCTCATGTTTGTGGAGAACCTGGTGCTAAATCACTTGTAGACGACCTCCCGAAACTTTCTCAGCAACCCTGCAACTTTGTCTTTGTAAAAACTGATGTCAGCAGGACGGTTGGCTTCACATACATGTCTCAGACTAGGAAAATGAGCAGGGTCACTATTTGCCAGCTGCGTCTCCAACATGAGCTTTAATTTGGATGTACAGATATTATCATCATGTGCTCAGACAGCAAAATATCCAAATCTAAACCTAAATCATTGTTCTTTTACTGCCGCTGGCTGACTGCAGCTTGGCACTGATTCACTTTCACAACACACTGAACTTCACAGCGCGTTCTCGTGCGCCCTCGTCTTTGGCGACAGGTACCGTAAATAATACCCACTACTCCTGTCACAAAATTGTCCAAACTCTCATAAAGCCCATCTTTTATGTAGCTTCTCTGCTCGGCCATAACTTTGCACCTTGGCTGTTGTGCCCTCCTCTGTAGTGACAAGTCATGTGGGACCTCTTCATTCATAAAATTCCCAAATTCTTCTTGTGCATCTGTCCCTTGTAGTCCTGCTGCTCGGCTGTACTCGCTGTACCATGTCCATTACGCACAGTGGTGAGTTTTCATCAATAAAGAAAGTTGGCATTGTGGTAAGGACACAAATGGTCACTAATGGTAACTCCCCATTCATGTTTTTAGGTGTCATCAGTGGTCATAGTGGCACAGGGTACGCCACCTCTGCTGCTTTGTCTTGCTTTCCTTTGTTTTGTCTTTCCACGCCTTGCTTTCTTTTCTTTCTTTGCCTCTGCTGTTTTGTTCTGCTTTCTTGCCTCACCTTTGTTTTGTTATGCTTGGCTCAGTTTAGTTTCATTTGGTCCACTGTGAGATCGCCTTCTTTTAACTTCCATAACGTGATCCATTCTTAACGACCTGCAGCACAATGCCTCTTGGTGCAATGTACAGTGAAATGTCCAAAAACCATCACCTCCATTTGAACTTTCTCTCTGATCTTTGCATTGAGGGCGCACCATCTGTAGCCAGGCTGACAGAGCGAGACCAGTCCACACCTACTCTGCCCAGCGCACCAACAACAGCACATAAAATGTCCTCGGCTGCTGTGGTATCTAACACAGGCACCAACTCCAAAAACTAAGCTAAAGTCATCAACACCATGAATAAATATGGTCAGCTGAGTGACATCTGTAACACCAGTGCTGTCATTAATGGCAACTCCAATTTGTGTTTCAATTAACTGTCCAAATCTGCTGCTCGTTCTGAAATTCTATCTGCGACACAATTCCTGAACAGGCTGAGGTCAAAAACTGGTTTCTCAGGACACATTTTCTGTAACCTTCAGCAGAAATTGTCCAACTCACCCTCACTGTACGGCTTTGATTACTGTTTTGCTAGCAATCAGGTTGCTTGCTTTTACAGCTGCATCACCAACTTCTTGGCTTCAGGTGAAAACACTAATTTATCTTCAATTCTCCAGATCAAGTCGCTGTATTTTTCACCATGCCAAGTCTCATTGTGGCATTTATTATATTCCTTCAGCACTGCCACTTGTTTCCCCATTCACCGCCGTGAACAAAGAGAAATTAAACCATTTTCCTTGAAAAACCTAATAGATGTCCACTTTTTCTTTTGCTGATGAAGCTGTCCGAGTCGAAGTACAAAATGTAGCTTTAAAGTGTCAAAACTTGCACACATGAACTGTTTGGATTCATTTATTAAATGAACAGAAAATGAGGGCACATGGCATACATCAAAATGTTACTGCAACCATTTCATGGTCTCCTTGATAATTTGCTGTAGCTGCACAATTTCAGTGTCAAAGAGCCAGAGTTGAATCATTTCATGACAAGCAGGCCTAGATATAAAGTGATTCAAGATTTCCAAAATGATTCTGACCATCACTTTGGACTGTTGCCATGTTCAGGGGGGATACACTGGAGTCCACAGCTGCTGAAGCAGCATTTGAGGTTCCTGGGACACTGACTGTCATCAGTGCATTCCTTTTTACATGTGGTGAAAAAAGGGATTGGGTCAGGGCAGGATCCTGGTTTGGATTCTGTAAAGAAAAAGTTACAGGTCAAATCTGTTTAGAGGCAAACCCACAGTAAGAAAGCATATTTTACCATGTCAATATACATTTTATTTCACACCTATATTCATATCAGGTGCCAATATTGTGAAATAGTATTGCAATTCAAGACGTTTCTATTGATCCCTTTGAGGGAGTTACTGCAGCCCTATACTCCAGAGCCCTGAGGTCAGCTGACCAGCTCCTGCTGGTTGTGCACAAAGATTTGGTCAGCTGAATTTGCTTCAGATGTGCTGTATAAATAACCTTAAATGGCATCAGTCAATTAACCCTGAATCATCTCCTTGAATTACAGATCAAGTAAATAAGTGAAGAGTGCATTACTTATGACTGGTCGCTGACAGGTATGCCCACAGCCATTGGAGCAGCATTTATCATCCTCCTTACAGTCTTCATCAAAAGTGCACATTTCTACACATTCTCCAGAACCACTTGGACTAGGGCACAATCCTCGTTTGTCCTTACGCTTGGGCTCACCTGTGGACATTCAGGAAGTTTGGATAAAAAAAAAAATGTTCCTGTTTTTTTACTGCTCTTAAAAGAACTGAAAATATATAATCTTAGTAACAAGTATTAATTTATTCAAAAGGTGAGACAAGGATAATGTAGGATTTGATCACCATTACTGAGAAACCATGAGCAATACATAAACATCCACCACATGTATTCCTGAGGGACATGTTACCTCTTGGCTTTTCACAAACACGTCCACAGCCGTTGAAGCAGCACTTCAGGTTTCCCTCACATTCACTGTCTGTGGAGCACTGATCCAGACAACCGACCTCTGTGTGAATGTCTGTCCTGGGCTTGGGACAGACTCCAGGTTTCTCTGAATCCACTGGAAACAAATTTAATGAATTAGCCAAAAAAGTCAACTTCATAGTCAGATGTGTTAAATTTTACAACGAAGTTTATGATTGTTGTCCAACATCATTACTAGTGCAAAAAAAAGAATTTCAGATTTTATCCTACACCTATATTTTGTGACCAACATTGCATTTCAGAAAATCATTCTGTTGAAGAACATGATCAGGTGCTTGGATTGTGAAATAGTGTCACTGAACAATCAGTTAGCCCTGTGGTCCACGTGTAATTAAAGGATATGACAAACAGGAGTGTTCTCCTTATGACTGGCTCCCAACAGGTGTGCTGTAAATTTGCAATTAAACCTGTAATTGAATTAATGTAATAAACTCAATGGTGTGATACATTTCAGACAAACAGGACCATGTTCCAGTTTAGTGAATTAGTGATCAAGCAAATCCATGTCTTATTTCCACAAATGTCACTGAAACATTAAAACCTCTGGACATTGTGGTATATATAGAATTAAGTATATACACGATATGTGTTCAATGTTCTCTATTTAAAAGCATATTCAAAGTGACTGACCTTTTACAGCAGAGAGCAGAGGCACAAAGGCCAGGGCCACAGTCAGGAGGCAGAGGACAGAGCGCACCATGTTGTTCACTGCTGCAGACACAGACACAGATTAAACTCATGTACAGCTTCTATTTATCCTCCTGAAGAGGAGCCTCAGTACAGAGCTGTCCTTGCGCCCGCCCTGTATTAAACATGATCATACTGAGTCTTCTTTGGGTGTGGCAATAATAAGAATAATGGTCATACATCTGTGAACCTCACCCAGGAAACCTAAGATCCACAAGTTAATTTGACAGTGTAGGACAATGGGACAAAAACTAACAAATCAAATTTAATATTGATTCTGTAGATTCCTGACATTGATGCATGAGGAAAAAGAAAATGCAATGCAACTTTTGCAGCATCCAGTATTGTAAGGATCTGATATCTTGTGTTTAGTTCAGAGTTGAAACCTTTTGAATAAGTGCATCAGCTAATTAATTGCAATTGAAACATTAGAATTTCTACTCACCTGTGTTGTCTTCCACCTTAAATGTTCCAGTCTAATGACTCCCCAGGCAGCCGGAGCATCTTAAGAAGGTTCCGGGCCAGACAACTGTGTGCTGAGGAGGAGGGGTGTCCAAATATTTTAGCTTCTTGTATCTAGTTTGTTTTCCACAGTTAACACTGATAAAGTAATATAGAGCTCTATTTTAATAACACATTTGATTGAATAAAGATTTACACTGTTTTGCTAAAAATAACTTTTAACAATATTCTTGGATTTGCTGAAACTGACCTGTGCTGCAGTGTGGGAGTCACCAATTAAGGGAGTGGCTCTATAAAAGGAGCCAACCTCAGTCTTTTTTTTTTTTTTGTGTCTTGGGCAAATAGACATCTTTTCTCTTGCATAGCCTAGGCAGCCACAATCGATGTCAATCAACACATGATACAAGAGACAAGGAAAAATAAACAAAAACAGACAGCAAAACACACACACAAAAAAAAGAGTATCTCCGATTGCCCAAAAAGGAGTGGGAAGAAGAAAACTTATTTAATCCCACCCCCTCTGCTATTATTTCTTAATTTTTAGCATACTTTACTTCCTTTTCATGATTGTATTACATGATTACATTGGGGACTATGAGTTAAACTCATGCAACTTATGTGTTACATCATATTGGATAAGGTCTGATCAGAGAGGGAGCTGTGTGTACAGACTCTTAATTCAATGTGGATTTTAACTGTTGCTGTTATTTTTTTGTAAAGGTTTTTTAAATAAATACACTTGGGTCTGCACTAGTGATGGTAAAACTGAAACCTCATGAAATGTTGAACCACTTTGACACAACTGCACTGAAAATGACACACTGCTTTGACACAGTCAGAAGAGCGACATCTGCTGGATTTGTCTGTGTGATGCATTTGTGTGGATGTGATGTAAAGCTTTTGTGAACCTCACTTACCCCCTTCCTCTAAACCCCACTCCCCTTTTATGTGACTTTTGTCTGGATGAATTTTATCACTTCCATTTTATTTTTATTCTCTTATAACTTATGTTTATTATGAAATTGTTTTAGATTATTTTGTGTCAACTTGTGTTTAAATTAAGTTGCTTTTCCCTCTTTGGTGCAACTCATGTTTTTAAATGCTTTTTAAATACTTTTCAAACTGGTGTCTTTGTGTCCTGTACTTATATGTATGTATTAGTTTTACTCTGACTTACTAAAGAGTTTGCAGCTACAGAGGCATTTTGGAAAAACTGGAGAATAAAATGATGTGGTTAAGTAACTGGGATAGTGATTGTGCAACTGTAGTTTTTCTGAAATTGGAACATTTTTGGAAAAGGTGTCGGGGATGTGAGTGGGGAAATGTAAGATATGGTATTTATAAAGTTTTAGAGATTTTCTCTTGAGCACAAATCAAACACTTGACTTTATTCGAGCTTATTAAGTCAAAGTGCTCCCATGCATATGACCGTGCTCTTTTTGGTGGCAATAGCTGTCCCTCCATATCTCTTCCTTATTGTCTCACTCACGCTCTCTATGGACCACTCAAACTCACTCTCAAGACTTACCTACCACTTACCTATATCACTTACCTAAAACTATGACTATGTGTATTATATAGGCCCAGGTGTGTGAACTTGTGTATGTGGTGGAGTGTATCTTGTGTTATGTAATATGTCACCAAGTGTATATAAATGTATCTGTATTAGGTGTAATCTATTCTTACCTGTTGTATTTTGCCTGCTTTAATATAAACTTTCCCTTATTGAATAACTAGTAGTGTTAGAAATGTGTCAACAAAATGTCTTCCTCTCAAAACCCACAATTCTTGGGGGATTCAGACTCTCTTAGCTTTGACACAATTACAAACCACCCCCATCAAAATTCCCGCAAAGCAGCTTGAAATCGAAACACTCGACACATATCTCTGACACTTCTGACGTAACAAGGCCTCGGTTTGACTGGTCACGTGATTTTTGCCGTGGTGAAGCGTGTATCGAAACAATGCTGGGCGACACTTCTGCTTCATAGGGTTGATACAGTGTCGAGCTGAGAGGCTCGAGCGTAACATCTCTAGAGGAGCCGCAGGTTCAGACATTTGGTGCATGTGTTTGGCTGAGGAGCCAATGGGGCGACGCTACCATCAGTGGAATTATGACTGAACACCTCCAAGTCAGAATCCCCCTAAACGTGATGATACCACAGCTCTGTGGATGTTTGAGTGGTCAAGGATAGCCGGCCCACGGGGGTCGGTGAGCAGAGCCGTTCGTGACGGGGCTCGGCCAACACGGGTCGCCCCTCTTCTATCTCGCACTCATGTTTGTGGAGAACCTCGTGCTAAATTACTTGTAGACGACCTCCCGAAACTTTCTCAGCAATTCTGCAACTTTGTCTTTGTAAAGACTGATGTCAGCAGGACGTTGGCTTCACATACATGTCTCAGACTAGGAAAATGAGCAGGGTCACTATTTGCCAGCTGCGTCTCCAACATGAGCTTTAATTTGGATGTACAGATATTATCATCATGTGCTCAGACAGCTGTTGAGGCCTGTGCGGCAGGTGCGCTTACCTGGTTTCCCACGGTGCCATCTGGTGGACTATATAAGCTCTCCCTTTCTCATTGCTCCCCCTTTTGCCCACACACATTTCCGGGTCCCTGTGTAGGCAGCTCTGTCCTCCATGCCCAGGTAAATTCCTAATCCGTTACTCTTCATTCATGAAAATATCCAAATCTAAACCTAAATCATTGTTCTTTTAGTGCCGCTGGCTGACTGCAGCTTGGCACCGATTCACTTTCACAACACACTGAACTTCACAGCACGTTCTCGTGCGCCCTCGTCTTTGGCGACAGGTACTGTAATTAATACCCACTACTCCTGTCACAAAATTGTCCAGACTCTCATAAAGCCCATCTTTTATGTAGCTTCTCTGCTCGGCCATAACTTTGCACCTTGGGCCAAGTGTGCGTCGCTGTTGTGCCCTCCTCTGTAGTGACAAGTCATGTGGGACCTCTTCATTCATAAAATTCCCAAATTCTTCTTGTGCATCTGTCCCTTGTAGTCCTGCTGCTCGGCTGTACTCGCTGTACCATGTCCATTACGCACAGTGGTGAGTTTTCATCAATAAAGAAAGTTGGCATTGTGGTAAGGACACAAATGGTCACTAATGGTAACTCCCCTTTCATGTTTTTAGGTGTCATCAGTGGTCATAGTGGCACAGGGTACGCCACCTCTGCTGCTTTGTCTTGCTTTCTTTTGTTTTGTCTTTCCACGCCTTGCTTTCTTTTCTTTCTTTGCCTCTGCTGTTTTGTTCTGCTTTCTTGCCTCACCTTTGTTTTGTTATGCTTGGCTCAATTTACACTTTCATTTGGTCCACTGTGAGATCGCCTTCTTTTAGTGGTGCTGTTCTGGGCTGAGCTCGGACTGGTCACACCTGAGCTCTGAGTCGAGCTGGATTTTGCCCTGTACGTGGTCTGACAGGTGATGGGTTTGGGCTCTGTAAACTTTTAATCCACTGAATGAGTGTGTACGGGTGGACTCAGATTTTATATATTGTAGTTATTGTTAATGAAATTAGAACACAGTTTCCTTTAATATGTTAAATACACATGATGTAAATTAACCCTATAATGCCTGACCCTAGAAATAATGGACAGAAAATTCTGATTTCTTGAATCTGGGACCTTTATTTGACTCTTTCAAAGAATCTGAAATAAAAATGACAAAAAATTATTTGCAAATAGGTTTTTTCATTTGTATCATAAATGATACATTGGGCATTACATGCAGTTCTGGCGGTACAGCAAAAACATCAGTCTCTTTAGGCCCCTTTCTTCTTTTCTCTTTTATTATGAACAGTGGTAAGCATGAAAACAGCACCTAAGGCTGTAAAGAACATTGGCCTCTTATATTTTCAAACTGCTTCCTTTTCCAGTAACTTTCTTTTATTGTGACAAGTGATAATCAGGAAAACAGCTGTTAAAGTGATAACAAGAACATCAGACTCTTAATTTTTTTTATAACTGCAACTGTTTTCGGTGACTTTTTCTTTTATTATGCCATGTGGTAATCATGGAAACAGTTCCTGTCCTTGTTCAGGCAGAGATGGACATTGCATTTTCCACAGCGCACATGGGAAAAGTGTCCTGTGCAGTGCTTGCACCTTTGTCGCTTTTCCCAGGATGGGAAGTGGTCGACCATATCCCTTCTCACATCCGGTGGCACACTGGTTGATCGCCACCTCCTCTGTGATGGTGGTGTTGGTGATTGTGCTGGTGGGGAGTGCGGTGGAGGGCATACTGGTGGAGAAGAAAGTGGTCTGCCAACCCTGACTTTTGCTTTTCTTGCGCTTATGAGGGAAAAGCCAACTGATGCCTGAAATCTTCTCAGGGGCATGGTGTTTTTCTCTAGGTGCAGTGCCTTCAGGTCTTGTCGGTACAGGGACCAAGCATTGATGAGTGCAATTGTGACACTATGCCACCAGATATACAAGTACCATCTTCTGGTTTTGAAGCTGTATTTGTACAGAGCAGACAGCATGTCCAAAAGATCCACACCCCCCATGAATCTATTATAGGTTTCCACGATAGATGGTCTGGGAACCATGACATATTGTTTGGTCTTCCGATCCCAGCGTTTCACATGGTCTTGGGGAGTGATGCCAACAAAAGAGGACACCAGGTTGACAGGTTTGTTGTCACACCACCTTACAACGATCACATTGTTTTGGTTAACTCTGTAATCCATGGACCCTCTTCCCTGTTTCCTCAGGTCTTTTTTATCCTTCATGCTGCAGTTGGGTACCCTGTTCATCCTGATGGTGCCAATGTAGTATATCCCTCTCTGTCGCAGATGTTCTAACAGTGGAAGTGATGTAAAATAATTGTCTGCGAATACTTTGTGGTTCTTCCCTGCAGGAAGGGTTGATGTCAATTTGAGAACAACATCTCCACTCACACCAACATCAGACCTTTCCTTGTTTGGATCTGTTGCCCCTTGACAAACATCAAAGTCATACAGGAAACCACTCTGTCCTGCACGTCCCCACATTTTGAATCCCCATTTGTGGGGTTTTGCTGGCATGTAGACTTTCAGATGAGACTTTCCCTTAAATGGAATCATTATCTCATCAACTGCATGATGCTCTTCAGGAGGGATACGAAGGCATTGTTCTCGTAGCTTTTTGAGCCATGGCTTCAGTTTCCACAATTTATCCTTCTTTGCATCTTCAGACACACTGAGGTTGTCTTGAAAGTGCAGCAGTGTCAGTAATTTTTCAAATCGATCACGTGACATCACATCGGCCACTTTGGGGTACTTTGTTTCCATTTCCCAATGGGCTCTTACATTGGGCATCTGAACCAAACCCATGAACATGTACATGCCAAGAACCTGCTCAATTTCTTTGACATTTGTGTTGACTGATTTCCCTTCCTTCTGCACACTGAAAAGGTTTGTTTGATCTGCAACCAGCTGTATCATGTCATCAGTGACAAACTGTTTGAAATACATGTAAGGTGTAAACTCACTCCTTTCTTCGATGCCTTCATCAGCACTCTCAATAAATGGAACATCTGGAGGGTCAAATTGTTCCTTTCTCCACCTGTACTCCTTTGTTTTCACTTTATTCTTTGCAGATTTATTTGTTCTTTTGGCCTGTGTTACTGTTGGACCTCCTTCTTCTGTGCTAATCTGGTCATCACTGCTTTCAACGTCAGCATCTGTACGTGCCTTTCTCTTCTTTTTTCTTTTCACTTTGCTTCTATCACACTGTTTTGTTGCCTGTGACATTGTAAGACCTTCTTCTTCCTCTTCAAGCCCACCATCTAGAGTTTTATCATCCTCATTGCTTCTATCAGTACTAGAGTTTTCTTCATCATAGTCTGCATTAGGAGTCCAATCTTTATCCAACACTTCATCGTCTGCAGACATCAACTCCTCTATGTCGCTTGAATTGCCATCAAGGAAGCGTAGGACATCTTCAACACTGTACCGTTTAGCCATCTAAAGTAAGAAATGTAGGTTTATCAATTTTCGAGTGCAATTATTTGTTGTAAATATAACATTTCAATCCGAAATTTGTGTAATTGATTGATAAAAACATTTTTATGATACAAAATCATCAATATAATGCATATTGCACCAAGAAAAGAAAAATAATGCTAATTGAGGGATTTACTGCCAAATTCCACTTTTTACCTGTAGTATCAAATTTGAACACAAATTTTATACACAATTTTACTGCATACTAAAATGCAAAAAAATATGTAATTATAACTTGCTTCAACAGATTAAGTGTTCATGTTAGAATATTACTAAAAGTTTCAAAGAAAATGTCACTGGAAAATTGAAAAAATCACAATTTTCTTTACCTTGATCCAGTGAGTTGGGAACTACCTGAAGGCGGCCATCTTGGATTGTCCCATGCACTGTGTTATAATTGTTGTAGTGATAAAGCTATCCACCAGGGGGTAGAAAACATGTATCAGATGGGATACAAGTGGGTTTTGAGTGAAGTTTTTTACCATAAGGTAATGCACTAGGTCTCAGAAATTCTTGTATCAAATTTGATGCATTTGGCATTATAGGGTTAAGTGAAACCTGGGTCTTTCATTTGAATATGCTTATCTGTGTGTCTTATACTTAGGTTCTAGTCCCCAGACTAGATTTGGGGTGGCGTTGTTGCAACACTTACATTTATTAGTACTATCTCACATTATTAACCCCTCGATTGCCACAATAATACTGTGTGATGATTTTTTGCGCCCCTTCACCGTCTTATTCAGATTATTCAAGTGCACCGTAATATCAACCATAAATGCAAGGTCCTGTATTCATTGTTCACACTGTAATTCCATCACAAGTTTACCTTTTTTCATCATGAACTGTCCAATTTCCTCACATACATCAAAAAGCACTTTAGCACAGGCCCCCGGCTTAACCGTCTTTCTAAAGTGTAGTAAGGCAAACCATGGGTGATGTTATTGTCACTGAGAAACCAGTCAAACTGACGATGATTCAGACCTCTGGCTCTGATGAAATTAACAGTTCGGACAACAACTTCCATAACGTGATCCATTCTTAACGACCTGCAGCACAATGTACAATGAAATGTCCAAAAACCATCACCTCCATTTGAACTTTCTCTCTGATCTTTGCATTGAGGGCGCACCATCTGTAGCCAGGCTGACAGAACGAGACCAGTCCACACCTACTCTGCCCAGCGCACCAACAACAGCACATAAAATGTCCTCGGCTGCTGTGGCATCTAACACAGGCACCAACTCCAAAAACTAACAGTTAAAGTCGCAACACCAAGAACAAATATGACCCACTGAGCGACATCTGTAACACCAGTGCTGTCATTAATGGCAACTCCAATTTGTGTTTCAATTAACTGTCCAAATCTGCTGCTCATTCTGAAATTCTATCTGCGACACAATTCCTGAACAGGCTGATGTCAAAAACTTGTTTCTCAGGAAACTTTCTGTAACCTTCAGCAGAAATGGTCAAACTCGCCCTCATTGTACAGCTTTGACAATGCCATCTTGCTAGCAATCAGGTAGCTTGCTTTTACGGCGGCATCACTAACCTCTTGGCTCCAGGTGAAAACTCAGCTGTTTCTTCAGGCTCCGCAACAACTTTTTTTCAATTCTCCAGATCAAGTCGCTGCATTTTTTACCATGCCAAGTCTCATTGTGGCATTTATTATATTCCTTGAGCACTGCCACTTGTACCACTTTCATACTAACCACTGGTTTTCCCATTCACCACCATGAACAAAGTAATCAATTTTTCCTTGAAAAACCTGACAATAGATGTCCACTCTTCCCTTTTGAAAGACATTTTGCTGATGAAGCTGTCCCAGTCCAAATTGTAGTTTTAAAGCATCAATATAAAACTTGCACACATGAACTGTTTGGATTCATTTATTAAATGAACAGAAAATGAGCACATGACATGCATCAAAATGTTACTGAAACCATTTCATGGTCTCGATAATTTACTGTAGCTGCACAGTTTCAATGTCAAAGAGCCAGAGTTGAATCATTTCATGACAAGCAGGCCTAGAGGATATAAAGTGGTTCAAGATTTCCAACATGATTCTGATCATCATTGTGGACTGTTGCCATGTTCAGGGGGGATACACTGGAGTCCACAGCTGCTGAAGCAGCATTTGAGGTTCTCGGGACACTGACTGTCATCAGTGCATTCCTTTTTACATGTGGTGAAAACAGGGCTCGTGTCAGGGCAGGATCCTGGTTTGGATTCTGTAAAGAAAGTTACAGGTCAAATCTGTTTAGAGGCAAACCCACAGTAAGAAAGCACATTTTACAATGTCAAAAAGACATTTTATTTCACATCTATATTCATATCAGGTGCCAATATTGTGAAATAGTATTGCAATGCAAGATGTTTCTATTGATCCCATTTATTTGAGGGAGTTACTGCAGCCCTATACTCCAGAGCCCTGAGGTCAGCTGACCAGCTCCTGCTGGTTGTGCACAAAGATTTGGTCAGCTGAATTTGCTTCAGATGTGCTGTATAAATAACCTTAAATAGCATCAGTCAATTAACCCTGAATCATCACCTTGAATTACAGATCAAGTAAATAAGTGAAGAGTGCATTACTTATGACTGGTCGCTGACAGGTATGCCCACAGCCATTGGAGCAGCATTTATCATCCTCCTTACAGTCTTCATCAAAAGTGCACATTTCGACACAGTCTCCAGAACCACTTGGACTAGGGCACAATCCTCGTTTGTCCTTACGCTTGGGCTCACCTGTGGACATTCAGGAAGTTTGGATAAAAAAAAAAAGTGTTCCTGGTATTTTTTAATGCTCTTTAAGATGTATACAAAGAGTTGGGGAAAGGATAATTTAGGATTTGAACATCTACTACATGTATTCCTGAGGGACATGTTACCTCTTGGCTTTGCACAAACATGTCCACAGCCGTTGAAGCAGCACTTCAGGTTTCCCTCACATTGACTGTCTGAGGAGCACTCGTTCAGACAAGAGGCGACTTTGGGGTCAATGTCTGGCTTGGGACAAACTCCAGGTTTCTCTGAATCCACTGGAAACAATTTTAAAGAATTAGCCCAAAAAGTCAACTTCATAGTCAGATGTGTTAAAGATTCAGTGGCATTTTACAATGTGATCCGTTTTGTGATTGTTGTCCACCATCATTACTAAATCAAAAAGGTCAGATTCCTCCCACATCTATATTCTGTGACCAATGTCATTTTTCAGAAGATCATTTCAGTTGAAATCAGAACATGATCAGGTGCTTGGATTGTGAAATAGTGTCACTGAACAATCAGTTAGCCCTGTGGTCCACATGTAATTAAAGGATATGACAAACAGGAGTGTTCTCCTTATGACTGGCTCCCAACAGGTGTGCTGTAAATTTACAATTAAACCTGTAATTGAATTCATGAAATATACACAAATTCAATGCTGTGAAACATTGCAGACAAACAGGACCATGTTCCAGTTTAGTGCATTAGTGATCAAATTTCACAAATGTCACTGAAACATTAAAACCTCTGGACATTGTGGTATATATAGAATTAAGTATATACATGACATTGGTGTTCAATGTTCTCCATTTAAAATCATATTCAAAGTGACTGACCTTCCACAGCAGAGAGCAGAGGCACAAAGGCCAGGGCCACAGTCAGGAGGCAGAGGACAGAGCGCACCATGTTGTTCACTGCTGCAGACACAGACACAGATTAAACTCATGTACAGCTTCTATTTATCCTCCTGAAGAGGAGCCTCAGTACAGAGCTGTCCTTGTGCCCGCCCTGTATTAAACATGATCATACTGGAAAAAAAACAAAAAACAAAACTGAAATTTGAACATCAAATTTATTACTGATTCTGTAGATTCCTGCCCTGTAACTTTTTCACCATCTAACATTGTAATGAGCTGATATTTTGCGTTTAGTTCAGAGTTGACACCTTTTTAGTGAATCGGCCAATTGATTGTAATTGAATTGTTTGAATTTCTGCTCACCTGTGTTGTCTTCCACCTTAAATGTTCCAGTCTAATGACTCCCCAGGCAGCCGGAGCATCTTAAGAAGGTTCCGGGCCAGACAACTGTGTGCTGAGGAGGAGGGGTGTCCAGATATTTTAGCTTCTTGTATCTAGTTTGTTTTCCACAGTTAACACTGATAAAGTAATATAGAGCTCTATTTTAATAACACATTTGATTGAATAAAGATTAACACTGTTTTGCTAAAAATAACTTTTAACACTATTATTCGATTTGCTGGAACTGACCTGTGCTGCAGTGTGGGAGTCACCAATTAAGGGAGAAGCTCAATAAAAGGAGCCAACCTCAGTCTGATCAGAGAGTGAGCTGTGTGTACAGACTGTTACTGTATGGCTGATTTTTAGTGGTGAGATGAAGCCCCATGAGGCATTGAACCACTTGAGCCAACTGGCCTGAGAAAGGGTACATTTCTCGAAGCTTCATGTGTGCACGAAACCACCTACTGGCCAAGTGTATAATCACAGGCAGCTGTATCTGAACCACATAATGTGTGAGGCATTGAATTTGATGTCAAAATGTAAAATAACAGATTACCTCCAGTGACATAATGAGAGGTAGAAGCTTGGGGGATTATAATGGTAGCACACACTGAATTCAGTCGCTTTATAACTTTCGGTGGCTTTTGTTTGACTGAAAAATCCAGTAACTTTAAATCGGGGGTCCAGGAGTGTAGCAAGGGACACGATGCTCATCGACTGCAAAGTATAAAGCTTCTCCCACAGTTGCCTGATGAGCTGGTCTCCCATTTCCAATGCCACTGCAGTGTCGGCTTTACTGTTTCCTCCTGAAGGTTTTGCTCCAGCATTTTCATTAGGGGGACAACTTTGGAGACAGACACATTTTCCTTGGCCGACAGCTCTACAGCATCATAAAAGGGAGACAGCAAAGAAAGGAACCCTCTAACAATGTTGAACTCATCTGAAGTGATTATTGGGACCAAACGTTGCAGTATCAAATATGTACTGTTCCACCTGGTCTCCATTTGTTGCATTAGCTTTATTTTTGTCATCCCCAGATGTAGCTGCACTTGTGTAAGCTTTTCCTTTAATGATACATATGAGTAGGCCGTTAAATCACTGCAGCAGGAACACAGACAAACTATTAGTGTTATTCTAAATTGGAACAAAGGGAATGACCATACCTTAACAGTGGTGCTGCTTCTAAAGAAGCCACAGCAGCTTCCTTGTGTGGCATCACCGCCGTAGGCGGGCTCGGCCACTTGACGCCCGAGTTCTCATTGGCTGTTCGTGCCCGTTGTCAAGTTGCCTCTTTGCTGCTCTCCCTTAGGCTTCTAGTGCCCACCCACCGGCATTTCAGTGTTTATCTGCACTTCATCAGGATGTTTGGCTTCACATAAATGTCTCAGACTAGGAAAATGAGGGTCACTATTTGCCAGCTGCGTCTCCCACAATGTGAGCTTCAATTTCAATGCACAGATGTTGTCATAATACTGTGACATTTTTTTTTTTAATTCAGATTATTCAAGTGCACCATAATATCAACCATAAATGCAAGGTCCTTGATAGGTTCACAACCTATATTAGAGTTCAAAAGAGAAGAGAAGACAAGAGAGATTATTTTATCTCAATATTGAGGAGAAAGAGCGGAGAGGCAAAAAACCCAGACCGTCTTTCACCTCTTTTATTAAAGTTAGGAAACCCTAGTTACATACACATCTGAAGGGGGGGGGGGGGGGGGCATATACTTTGCAAGCAGTGTAAAAACATATGAGGAAATTCACAGAGAAATATATTCTGTTTTTGATTTCCACAAGGTCACTCTTTCCCTTCGCACAAAACATCCCATGATGTTTCTGTTTCAGTTTCACAGTGACCTTCTTCCCGTGGGATCCTGCACTTTCAAAAGACATTTTCTGCAAGACTCAAGAACAAACATTAGTGCAGATTACATAGTTTACATAATTGAATATAATGACTAAATAAAGTAGTGAACTGACTATAACTAATAGTAATGACTAAATAAAGAGTGAACATTACATTACAGTAACTTTAAAATGGACAGTGAGATAACATAATATAACTTGAATATATATTTTGAATCCATCAGTCCTGTATCCATTGTTCACACTGTAATTCCATCACAAGTTTAACTTTTTTCATCATGAACTGTCCAATTTCCTCACGTACATCAAAAAGCGCTTTAGCACAGGCCCCCAGCTTAACCGTCTTTCTAAAGTGTAGTAAGGCAAACCATGGGTGATGTTATTGTCACTGAGAAACCAGTCAAACTGACGATGATTCAGACCTCTGGCTCTGATGAAATTAACAGTTCGGACAACAACTTCCATAACGTGATCCATTCTTAACGACCTGCAGCATGATGCCTCTTGGTGCAATGTAGTGAAATGTCCAAAAACCATCACCTCCATTTGAACTTTCTGATCTTTGCATTGAGGGCGCACCATCTGTAGCCAGGCTGACAGAGCGAGACCAGTCCACACCTACTCTGCCCAGCGCACCAACAACAGCACATAAAATGTCCTCGGCTGCTGTGGTATCTAACACAGGCACCAACTCAAAAAACAGTCAACACCATGAATAAATATGTCCAGCTGAGCGACATCTGTAACACCAGTGCTGTCATTAATGGCAACTCCAATTTGTGTTTCAATTAACTGTCCAAATCTGCTGCTCATTCTGAAATTCTATCTGCGACACAATTCCTGAACAGGCTGATGTCAAAAACTTGTTTCTCAGGACACACATTTTCTGTAGCTGTCAGCAGAAATTGTCCAACTCGCACTCACTGTACAGCTTTAATACCAAAAAGCAAGCCATAAAAGCAAGCTACCTGATTGCCAGCAATCAGGTAGCTTGCTTTTACGGCAGCATCACTAACCTCTCGGCTCCAAGTGAAAACACTGCAATTTCTTCAGGCTCCGCAACAACTCGTTTATCTTCAATTCTCCAGATCAAGTCTCTATTTTTCACCATGCCAAGTCTCATTGTGGCATTTATTATATTCCTTCAGCACTGCCACTCGTTTCCCCATTCACCGGCGTGAACAAAGAAATTAATCAATTTCTTGAAAAACCTGACAATAGATGCGTTTTTCTTTTGACAAACATTTTGCTGATGAATCTGTCCAAGTACAAATTGTAGCTTTAAAGTGTCAATATAAAATTTGCACACAAATGAACTGTTTGGATTCATTTATTAAAGGAACAGAAAATGAGCACATGGCATACATCAAAATGTTACTGCAACTGTTTCATGGTCTCCTTGATAATTTGCTGTAGCTGCACAATTTCAGTGTCAAAGAGCCAGAGTTGAATCATTTCATGACAAGCAGGCCTAGAGTATACAAAGTTATTCAAGATTTCCAACATGATTCTGATCATTGTAGACTGTTGCCATGTTCAGGGGGGATACACTGGAGTCCACAGCTGCTGAAGCAGCATTTGAGGTTCTCGGGACACTGACTGTCATCAGTGCATTCCTTTTTACATGTGGTGAAAAGAGGGATTGGGTCAGGGCAGGATCCTGGTTTGGATTCTGTAAAGAAAAAGTTACAGGTCAAATCTTTTTAGAGGCAAACCCACAGTAAGAAACCATATTTTACCATGTCAAAATATACATTTTATTTCACACCTATATTCATATCAGGTGCCAATATTGTGAAATAGTATTGCAATGCAAGATGTTTCTAGTGATCCCCTTTATTTGAGGGAGTTACTGCAGCCCTATACTCCAGAGCCCTGAGCTGAATTTGCTTCAGATGTGCTGTATAAATAACAGTCAATTAACCCTGAATCCTCTCCTTGAATTACAGATCAAGTAAATAAGTGAAGTGCATTACTTATGACTGGTCGCTGACAGGTATGTCCACAGCCATTGGAGCAGCATTTATCATCCTCCTTACAGTCTTCATCAAAAGTGCACAGTTCGACACACGTTCCAAAACGACTTGGACTAGGGCACAATCCTCGTTTGTCCTTATGCTTGGGCTCACCTGTGGACATTCAGGAAGTTTGGATAAAACAAATTTTCCTGGCATTTCTTAATGCCCTTTAAGAACTGAAATATATATAATCTTAGTAACCAGTATTAATTTATACAAAAAGGTGAGACAAGGATAATGTAGGATTTCATCACCATTACTGAGAAACCATGAGCAATACATAAAAAACATCCACCACATGTATTACTGAGGGACATGTTACCTCTTGGCTTTTCACAAACACGTCCACAGCCGTTGAAGCAGCACTTCAGGTTTCCCTCACATTCACTGTCTGTGGAGCACTGATCCAGACAACCGACCTCTGTGTGAATGTCTGTCCTGGGCTTGGGACAGACTCCAGGTTTCTCTGAATCCACTGGAAACAAATTTAATGAATTAGCCAAAAAAAAAGTCTACTTTGTTGTAAAATTTAACTGAATCTTTAACAATCTGACTATGAAGTTTGTGATCGTTGTCAATTACTAGTGCAAAAAGAATTTCAGATTTTATTCTACACCTATATTTTGTGACCAACGTCGTGTTTCAGAAGATCAATTCTGTTGAAATCAGAACATGATCAGGTGAAATAGTGTCACTGAACAATCAGTTAGCCCTGTGGTCCACGTGTAATTAAAGGATATGACAAACAGGAGTGTTCTCCTTATGACTGGCTCCCAACAAGTGTGCTGTAAATTTGCAATTTAACCAGTAATTGAATTAACGCAATTTTATACAAATACAATGCCATGAACCATTCCAGACAAACGGGACCATGTTCCAGTTTAGCGCATTACTGCTAAAATAAAACCATGTCTCATTTTCACAAATGTCACTGAAACATTAAAACCTCTGGACATTGTGGTATATATAGAATTAAGTATATACACGACATTGGTGTTCAGTGTTCTCTATTTAAAAGTATATTCAAAGTGACTGACCTTCCACAGCAGAGAGCAGAGGCACAAAGGCCAGGGCCACAGTCAGGAGGCAGAGGACAGAGCGCACCATGTTGTTCACTGCTGCAGACACAGACACAGATTAAACTCATGTACAGCTTCTATTTATCCTCCTGAAGAGGAGCCTCAGTACAGAGCTGTCCTTGTGCCCACCCTGTATTAAACATGATCATACTGGAAAAAAACAAACAAAACAAAACTGAAATTTGAACATCAAATTTATTACTGATTCTGTAGATTCCTGCCCTGTAACTTTTTCACCATCTAACATTGTAATGAGCTGATATTTTGTGTTTAGTTCAGAGTTGACACCTTTTTAGTGAATCGGCCAATTGATTGTAATTGAATTATTTGAATTTCTACTCACCTGTGTTGTCTTCCACCTTAATTGTTCCAGTCTAATGACTCCCCAGGCAGCCGGAGCATCTTAAGAAGGTTCCGGGCCAGACAACTGTGTGCTGAGGAGGAGGGGTGTCCAAATATTTTAGCTTCTTATATCTAGTTTGTTTTCCACAGTTAACACTGATAAAGTAATATAGAGCTCTATTTTAATAACACATTTGATTGAATAAAGATTTACACTGTTTTGCTAAAAAATAACTTTTAACAATATTATTGGATTTGCTGGAACTGACCTGTGCTGCAGTGTGGGAGTCACCAATTAAGGGAGTGGCTCTATAAAAGGAGCCAACCTCAGTCTGTTCAGAGAGTGAGCTGTGTGTACAGACTGTATTGCAAAGCTCATTTTTTACTGTTGTTATTTTTCTTTAAAGGTTCTTTAAATAAGTTCACTTGGGTCTGCACTGGACAAATTAGTAGTGATGGGTCATTTGAAGCTGGGGCATTGAAGCTTGTACCGAATAATAGCGGGCGTGTCAAATGAAGCCCTGCTTCGAGGCTTGAGTCAATTGCTAAAAAACAGGTGACCAACGTAAAGCGAGGCCTCACTTCCCACCGGTCATGTGACTGGTTTAGGCTACATATCACTTTTCTAAATAAAAGCGCGCAGCACCTCGCGGCGCATTGTGGGTGTCGTAGGTTGGTTGTAGTTTGAGCGAGTCAGTGACAGATAGTAATAAAGTGTTAGGAATAAAGCGTTCCTTCACTCATAATTTGTTAATTCAGTATGCTTAGAGAGTCGTGTTGGGAGTGGCAATGAAACAAAGTACAATTTAACAAGTGAAGACATTTGGCAATTGATAAAATGTTACAAATCTATCACAAAATTGCCATGAAATAGGTGGCACTATGTTGATAACAATGTGTCTAACCTGGTAAACACGGAGCACGTAGGTCTGGAAAGCAAAAGGTTGGGGGATCGAGATTCGCCACTCTATTACTGAAATAATTTATCATCAATGTCAACACAGAATTGTCTTACAAACAGACAAAATAACTATTTCTTTAATAAAATATGTTTTTATTTAGTGTAAGACACTACCACTTTACCTGCTTCACTTGTTTATGACACACTGCACACTTGCATATGCTTCAGATTCCCAAAACACACGTGATCTGGAAATGCGAGGCTTTGCTTTTGTGAACATGACGTCATCGCTTCGTTTACGGTGTCGCTTTACCTACACGCTCCCATATAAACCACTTTCTTTCACTTTTCATTCACATTCACTTCATGAAGACTTTGCTTTTTATATTTTTAGGACCTTGGGGTCCCACCGGAGGAGCTGGAGGAGGGTGTCCGGGTGAGGGAAGTCTGGGAGTCCCTGCTTAGACTGCTGCCCCCGTGACCTGGCCCCGGATAAGCGGAGGAAAATGGATGGATGGATAGTAATTGCAGCATTGCACAACCAATATTAATTATGAAAAAAAAATCTTCTGTACAAATATTACTGGATATCCCTTGTTGGGAGAAATGAGATAAAAATATTTCCACACAGAGAACATCCTCCTCTTCTTCGCTGGCTCCATTCTCTCCTGACTCTCTCCTCACTTTCCTAAATTTCCAAACTCTTTCCAAATCATCTCTACCTCTCTCCAAGCTATCTCTAACTGTCTCCAATCTGTCTCCAAACTCTCACTGACCGCATCTCTCCATCAAACACCCACATTTTGAATGGAGCCTGAGGGTTTATATCGCTGCCAAAAGCCGAACCACTTCCTGAATCAGTCACGTGGTACATCCGGGCAGCGAGGCTTCGGACGTCATTATTTTCAGCTCTTCCCCTAAATGAAGCACGCCTCGATACACGCATCGCGGAAACGTCCCCTCCCCTACTCGGCACACGCTTTGAAGCCTTGATGACAAATCATCTCAGCTCTGCTCTGTTCCTCGTCAAAACCACTGAGGTTGCTATCCTGGTGATCACAGCGACTGAAGATTAACCTAGAGGAGGGCACTGACTTCACTCCACACACTGAAATCCTCCCCTGTGCCATCAAAATGTCAGGGTATGATGACAAGGCTGATTGGACAATGTTTTAGGCCCAGTTTAACTGTTGGCCCAGGCTGCAAGATGATCCATGGACGAGAGCCCCCCAATTAGCCGTGTGTCTCACAGGGGACACTTTGCCTAATCTGCCCCTGCTGAGTCCTGAAGACGGATGTGAATACAGAACTTTAGTCAGGGCTTTGAAGAGAAGGTTCAGGTCCTGCTCCGTCTCCAGTGTGCTTCACTCAGAGTTGTGTAACCGTCTGTGAACAACTCAGGGAACTTGCCAATGACATTGAAGGACTGGTTCATCGCATCTATGCCCAGATGCCACCTGCCATACAGTCTGAACTGACTTGAGTTTCTTTTCTACAGGCCCTGTTTCTGTCTGACCTGTGTATACGGACACTCCTGGTTCACACTAGATCACTACTGCACAAAGCTAGAGGAGGAACTGCTGAGCAACCCGACAGCTCCTTTGAGGGATCAAGTGCAGGAGAATGCAAGTGTTCCAGAGACAAAACCGTCAGACCCGAGTGAGTTTATTCAGCTGACTCATGTCACATTGGAGAAGAAATCAAGTAATCCAGCAATTTTGAAAAGCTAGAACATTCTTTCTTTGGACCAAAATGCACAGAACTCGGGGAAGTTTAAACAGTGTTTACTTACAAAAGTGCAAAAAGGCAAATGACGGTAGACCAGACGGTGTGTCGGGAGTGAGGACTTTGCCGTGGTCCAAGGGAAAAGCCTGAGTAGAGAACAGTACCGGTACAGAAAGATGACAGATATAGTGTGTATGAGAGTGTTCCATTATCTAAAAACAGTTTTCTCTTGCTCTGTGTAGATTTGTGCTACAGCTAAGGTCAGACTCTCCTGAGACCTGGTGATGATGAGAATTGAATTGAATGACAGAGGTCAGATACTGTGCATGTTTTGCTGGTATAGCTTTGTAAATGAAGATGTGGGTGTGTATAAATCTGCGGGTCTGCAGTGAGGTCCAGCCAACCCTGCTGTACAGATCACAGTGGTGAGTATAGGAACTGTCAAAAGTAATAAACAAAGTGCGCTGTGGTAAATAATACCAAGATTATTTTAAGGTGTTTGCTGCGTAACCATAAATAATGTCGCCATAGTCCAGAGAAAATGAAGTGAATTTAATTCATGTTATTGTTAAATGAGAATTTTAAATGAAAAACAGACTTCATTCCTTTAAAAAAGAATTGAATTTTAAGTTTTTGTGAAATTTTGTCAATGTGTCTTTTAAAAGAAGTCTGCAATTCAACCAAATACAGAGGTATTTATAATAAGGGAGTTGTTCAGTGAGGTCACCATTTAAAGTACACGTGGGGTCGTAGGAGCCCGTGACATGACATCGGGTGAAGTGCATATTTTTAGTTTTGACAAATTGAGGACCAGTTTAGATTTATTAGTGTTCAAATGCATTTTGTAATTTGGATAGAGCTTCCTGAGCAGTGGGTGCGATACAATACAACATTGTGTCATCCTCATAAAAATGGGCAGTACGATAGGAAAATATTATTAATATGCAAAGTAAAAAGTAATGGGCCAAGGACTGAACCTTGGAGAATTTTTATTATTTACCAGGGAGATATGTATCCATCTGCCATTACTGATTGTGATGAGACAAACCAATTTAGAGAAAACTCATCAAAACCAAAGGACACAAGTTTATTTAGGACAATATTTGAGTCTACAGTATCAAAGTCAAAAGAAGTGTTTCATATAAATAGGGTGACCAGACATCCCTATTTACCTGGGACAGTCCTAGTTTTTAGCCCTGTGTCCCCCTGTCCCAGAAGATTTATGCCATTTTACACAAGAAGTGTCCCAGGTGTCCCTATTTTTGACCAGTTTGATACCTGCCAACAGTAAAATGCAGAAAACTGTGCTTGAAAATTAGCACCAAAAAAAGAGAAAAGAATGGACAATGTTACTCATTCTTTTTTATTTATTCCAAACATTCCAACCTGGGTGTGTCTTTTTGAAAATCTGGTCACCCCACACATAAGTGCACAGACTTCTTACACTGATGGTGATGATGATGCATAAACTCTCAGCAGCTCCTACAAAAAACCCCAAACCTGAGACATTAAGGTCTGTGAAATTATTTTGCACGATTACTGACATTATTCAATAAATTAGAATGTAAGTCAGAAGAACTATTTTCTAGGTGACATCAGTATAATCCCATTTTGGAAAATTGTCGTAACGACGGGCAAGGGGAACCTAAAAGACAGAACTCGGGGAATAGTTTAATAGTTTATTTACAACAGATGTGCAAAACGACCGTAGATCAAACGGGTCTGAGACAGGGCGGACAGTACCGGTGGGGAAGAGCAGGGTCGGAAACGGGAGGGCAGAGCAGGTCCAGGGAGCAGGATCTGGTAGTGATGTGTCTCTCGTGTCGAGGCTTCGAAGCGTGTGCCGAGTAATCCAGATGGGTGTTTGTTGAAGCGCGTATCGATGCTTGTGTTGATGACGTATGTGGTGACGTTCGAACCTCGGGAAGCGGCCGTACCACGTGACTAATTCAGGAAATGATTTGCGGGTTATGTCTATAACAAATAGGCTATATTCTACTGTGCAAGTGATAGTCTATAGACATATTTTATTTGCATACTTACAGTATACTTACTTTTACTTATAGGCCACTCACTTAAAAAAGTAATATGTCTATAAAAAATAGGTTATATCCTACTGTGCAAGGGATCGGCTATGAATGTATTTTTATTTGGACACTTACAATGTTTTGCTTTGCTTACTTTCTTTTACTTTTAAGTTACTCATTTAGCCTGGATATTCTACTTACACTAAACACTGCTGTCCATCCATCCATCCATCCATTTTCTTCCTGCTTATCCGGGGCCCGGTCGCAGGGGCAGCAGTCTAAGCAGGGACTCCCAAACTTCCCTCACCCCAGACACGTCCTCCAGCTCCTCCGGTGGGATCCCAAGGCATTCCCAGAGCAGCCGAGAGACATAGTCCCTCCAGCATGTCCTGGGTCTTCCCCAGGGCCTCCTCCCGGTGGGACATGCCCAGAACACCTCCCTAGGGAGGCGTCCAGGAGGCATCCTGAGCAGATGCCCGAGCCACCTCAGCTGCTCCTCTCAACGTGTAGGAGCAGCGGCTCTACTCCGAGCTCCTCCCGTGTGACCGAGCTCCTCACCCTATCCCTAAGGGTGCGCCCGGCCACTCTGCGGAGGAAGCCCATTTCAGCCGCTTGTATCCGCGATCTTGTCCTTTCGGTCATTACCCAAAGCTCATGACCATAGGTGAGGGTAGGAACGTAGATTGACCGGTAAATCGAGAGCTTCGCCTTCCGGCTCAGCTCCTTCTTTACCACAACGGACCGATACAGCGACCGCATCACTGCAGACGCTGCACCGATCCGCCTGTCAATCTCACGCTCCATCCTTCCCTCACTCGTGAACAAGACCCCGAGATACTTGAACTCCTACACTTGGGGCAGAGACTCACCACCCACCCGGAGAGAGCAAACCACCTTTTTCCGGTCGAGAACCATGGCCTCGGATTTGGAGGAGCTGATTCTCATCCCAGCCGCTTCACACTCGGCTGCAAACCGCCCCAGTGCCTGCTGCAGGTCCTGGCTTGAAGAAGCCATCAGGACAACATCATCTGCAAACAGCAGAGATGAAATCCTGTGGTTCCCAAACCAGGCCCCCTCCGGCCCCTGGCTGCGCCTAGAAATTCTGTCCATAAATATAATGAACAGAACCGGTGACAAAGGGCAGCCCTGGCGGAGTCCAACATGCACTGGGAACAGGTCTGACTTACTGCCGGCAATGCGAACACAGCTCCTGCTCCGGTCATACAGGGACCGGACAGCCCTTAGCAAAGAGCCCCGGACCCCATACTCCCAGAGCATCCCCCAAAGGACACCACGAGGGACACGGTCGAATGCCTTCTCCAGATCCACAAAACACATGTGGACTGGTTGGGCATACTCCCATGAGCCCTCGAGGACCCGATGGAGAGTATAGAGCTGGTCCAGTGTTCCACGACCAGGACGAAAACCACACTGCTCCTCCTGAATCCGAGGTTCGACTATCGGTCGGATTCTCCTCTCCAGTACCCTGGAATAGACCTTACCGGGAAGGCTGAGGAGTGTGATTCCCCTGTAGTTGGAACACACCCTCCGGTCCCCCTTCTTATACAGAGGGACCACCACCCCGGTCTGCCATTCCACAGGTACTGTCCCCGACCGCCACGCGATGTTGCAGAGACGTGTCAGCCAAGACAGTCCCACAACATCCAGAGACTTCAGGTACTCGAGACAGATCTCGTCCACCCCCGGAGCCTTGCCACCGAGGAGCTTGCCAACCACCTCAGTGACTTCAGCCAGAGTGATGGACGAGTCCGCCTCTGGGTCCCCAGTCTCTGCTTCCTCCTCGGAATTTGTGACAGTGGGATTGAGGAGATCCTCAAAGTATTCCTTCCACCGCCTGACAACATCCCCAGTCGAGGTCAGCAGCTCTCCACCCGCACTGTAAACAGTGTTGGTGAAGCACTGCTTTCCCCTACTGAGGCGTCGGACGGTTTGCCAGAATCTCTTTGAGGCCGTCCGATAGTCCTTCTCTATGGCCTCCCCGAACTCCTCCCAACCCCGAGTTTTTGCCTCTGCAACCGCATGAGCTGCGGCACGCTTGGCCCGCCTGTACTCATCGGCTGCCTCAGGAGTCCCACAAGCCAACAAGGCTCGATAGGACTCATTCTTCAGCTTGACGGCATCCCTTACTTCCGGTGTCCACCACCGGGTTCGGGGATTGCCGCCGCGACAAGCACCACAGACTTTATGACCACAGCTACGAGCGGCCGCATCAACAATAGAGGTGGAGAACATGGCCCACTCGGAGTCCATGTCTCCAGCCTCCCCCAGGGTCAGGGAGAAGTTCTCCCGGAGGTGTGAGTTGAAGACCCCTCTGACAGAGGGCTCTGCCAGGCATTCCCAAGAGACCCTTACAATACGCTTGGGTCTGCCAGGTCTGTCGGGCTTCCTCCTCCGCCAGCGGATCCAACTCACCACCAGGTGGTGATCGGTTGACAGCTCAGCCCCTCTCTTCACCCGAGTGTCCAAGACATGCGGTCGGAGGTCAGATGACACGACAACAAAGTCGATCATCGACCTCCGACCTAGAGTGTCCTGGTGCCACGTGCTGTTGTCTTGATTACTCATTTATCATTATTGCTGTAGTCCACCTTATCCTAGGGAATCATGTGATAAAAGCCAATCTGTAAAAAATGGTCTTAAAGAACTCTGTGTTTAACAAAGTGCCCACATTATCTGTGGTGACTAAACAGCTATTATCAGTGTAAAAATACACTGCCTGGGCAAAAAAAAGTCACCACCTGGATTTAACTAAGCAAATAGGTCGAGGTTCAGCAACAGTCTGTGCTCAAAGAATGAGGTCAGCTGACACCTGAATATACTGAATGACCAGGTTATTCCATCAGTGGATTTTTTCTTCACTGATGGCACGGGCATATTCCAAGATGACAATGCCAGGATTCATCGGGCTCAAATTGTGAAAGAGAGGATCAGGAGCATGAGGCATTTTCACACCAGACAGTGGAATCAGCTCCAGACAGTCTAGTTCTGTTCTCACAAAATTTCTAAAATCACTCAGATCCATAGACAATAGTGAATGAAGTCATGAAGTCATTTGAGCGCCTGGTCCTGCACCACCTCAAGTCCTTCACCTCCCCCCTCCTGGACCCTCTGCAGTTTGCCTACAGAGCCAATCGGTCTGTGGACGACGCCATTAACCTGGCCCTTCACTTCATCCTCCAGCATCTGGACTCCCCGGGAACCTACGCCAGGATCCTGTTTGTGGACTTCAGCTCTGCATTCAACACCATCCTCCCTGCTCTGCTCCAGGACAAGCTCGCTCAGCTCAACGTGCCTGACTCCACCTGCAGGTGGATCACTGACTTCCTGACGGACAGGAGACAGCGCGTGCGGCTGGGGAAGAATGTCTCGGACACTCGGACTATCAGCACAGGATCTCCACAGGGCTGTGTACTTTCTCCCCTGCTCTTCTCCCTGTACACCAACTGCTGCACCTCCAGCCACGACTCCGTCAAACTGGTTAAGTTTGCGGATGACACCACCCTCATCGGACTCATCTCGGACAGCGATGAGTCTGCCTACAGGAGGGAGGTGGACCGGCTGGTGTCCTGGTGCAGCAGCAACAACCTGGAGCTCAACGCCCAGAAGACAGTGGAGATGATCGTGGACTTCAGGAAAGTCACAGCCCCCCTGCCTCCCCTCACCCTGACGGACTCCCCCATCACCACTGTGGACTCTTTCCGCTTCCTGGGCACCTGCATCACCCAGGATCTCAAGTGGGAGCCGACCATCAGCTCCCTCATCAAGAAAGCCCAGCAGAGGATGTTCCACCTGCGGCAGCTGAGGAAACGCAAGCTGCCAGTCCAGATGATGGTGCAGTTTTACACGGCCATCATTGAGTCCATCCTCACCTCCTCCATCACTGTGTGGTTCGCTGGGGCCACTGCCAGGGACAGACAGAGACTGCAGCGCATTGTGCGCTCTGCTGAGAAGGTGATTGGCTGCAGCCTTCCATCTATACAGGACCTGTACGTCTCCAGGACTCGGGGGCGAGCAGGCCGTATAGCAGCTGACACCTCTCACCCTGGACATGGACTATTTGAGCCACTTCCCTCTGGCAGGAGGCTACGGTCCATTGGGACCAGAACCTCTCGCCATAAGAACAGTTTCTTCCCCTCTGCTGTTTGTCTCATGAACACTCTATAATATCTGCACTAAACTGGACACTTTATAACACCGGTCACTTTAATAAGCCACTTTGCACTGTTGTTCTGATGCTGCTATTGTACATATTTTTTCCCTTTAAGTATTTCATTTGATTTTTTTAAGCATATCTTTTTAACTTTGTGCATGCTCTTATTTGTATTTGTATTTATTCAGTGTGTTTATGTTGCACTTTTTCACCGTATCAAGTTCCTAGTTTGTGAACTGTGTTCACAGACTATGGCAATAAAAGTCTTCTGATTCTGATTCTGATTCTGAAACTGTTGAAACACATGAAAACTACGTGTTGAGGTGTAATTTTTATTAAACAAGCAGAAAATGCGAGTTCATCTTGACAAACATTTACTGTATTTGCACTTTTTTTTTACAACGGCAGAGAAGAGCTGGGGTTAAATAATCTCATGATAAGCAGGTCTAGGAGGATATAAAGTGATTCAAGATTCATAAGAACCCCAATATGATTACTCTTGTTTATTTTGACTGTTGCCATATTCAGGGGTCCAACACTGGAGTCCACAGCTGGTGTTGCAGCATTTGAGGTTCTTCTCACACTGACTGTCATCAGTGCAGGCCTCTTCACATTTCTTGAAATAAGGGATTGGATCAGGGCAGGATCCTGGTTTGGTGTTAGGTCCAACTGTGGACATTCAAGAAGTTTTGATTAACAATAAAAACGTTGCATGGTATTTTTTAAATAATCTTCAACAAAACACTGAAATATATAAAAAAAATATTCTTAGTAACAAGTATTAATTTATACAAAGAGGTGGGGCAAGGTTAATGTAGGATTTCATCACCATTACTGAGAAACCATGAGCAAAACATAAAAAACATCCACCACATGTATTCCTGAGGGACATGTTACCTCTTGGCTCTTCACAAACATGTCCACAGCCGTTGAAGCAGCACTTCAGGTTTCCCTCACATTCACTGTCTGAGGAGCACTCGCTCAGACATCTGACAACTGTTGGGTCAATGTCTGTCCTGGGCTTGGGACAGGCTCCAGGTTTCTCTGAATAGAATGGAAACAATTTTAACTAGATAGCAAAAAAAAAAAAAAAAAAAAACTCAGTCAGATTTGTAAAGATTTGTAAAAGCTTCACATTTTAATTATTTTTACAGTGTGAAATGTGTTGTAGATTTTATTCCACAACTACATTCTGACCAACTTGATATTTTCTTCAGATCATTTCACGTGAAATCTGAACAGGATCAGGTGCTTGGATTGTGAAATAGTATCATTGATCAGTTAGCCCTTTAATTACAGGTGAACCAAGTAATTCAATAATTCAATGCCATGCTGTGAAACATTCCAGACAAAAAGGACCATGTTCCAGTTTAGTGCATTAGTGATCAAGTAAATTCATGTCTGTCTATTTTTCACAAATGTTACTAAAACATTAAAACCACTTGACATTGTGGGGAAAAAATGACACCATATGAAGCTACACAAGCTCATAGAACTGAGTATAAATGAAATAGATGTTCAGTGTTGTCTATTTAAAATCATATTCAAAGTGACTGACCTTCCACAGCAGAGAGCAGAGGCACAAAGGCCAGGGCCACAGTCAGGAGGCAGAGGACAGAGCGCACCATGTTGTTCACTGCTGCAGACACAGACACAGATTAAACTCATGTACAGCTTCTATTTATCCTCCTGAAGAGGAGCCTCAGTACAGAGCTGTCCTTGTCCCCGCCCTGTATTAAACATGATGATAAGTAACTTTGGGCTTGGATGTAATAGTAATAATAGTAGTAACTAACAAGTTACATAATGGGGACATCATGGGGCCCTGAATCAAAACCTAAATAAACTCCAGCCAAAGTGCAGTTCATTTCATTTATTGGTGATTGATTTGACAATATGCAGATTCAATACATAGGCCAGTTATATGAGGAAAAAAATGTATGTATATTTTTATCATTTCATGTTGACATATTAAAATAATCTATTTTGTTGTGTAAAAATACCCCAAATTGAATCTTTTCCCAGGGATAATGTTTAGAGCTGGTGTGAAATCCTTCTTTGCATTAGGCTATTTTAGAAATGTACAAAGGGGGTTCTGGATACGTCACTTTGTCCTGTAAAAAAACTCAAATATAAGTATATATAAGTGGAATGATAAAAATTGTTAACAGCCTTTTCCCATATCATTGATCCAGTGAAATAATAAAACATATTTCTGTTTAGTCTGGGTGATTGATTTATTTCCAAGTGAGGTGTGTAAAGAAAAAAGTTTTTTTCAATAGTATTTTATTAATGTTGAAATTCACTTTTATAGTTTCATAGACACAGGGTCGTAGGAGCCCGTGAGATGAGAGCTGCTGAAGTGCATATTTTTAGTTTTAATAAATTGAGGACCATTTTAGATTTATTAGTGTTCAAATGCATTTTGTAATTTGGATAGAGCTTCCTGAGCAGTGAGTGCGATACAATACAACATTGGGTCATCCTCATAAAAATGGGCAGTACTATAGGAAAATATTATTAATATACAAAGTAAAAAGTAATGGGCCAAGGACTGAACCTTATCTGAATTTTATTTTTATTATTTACCATGGAGATATGTATCCATCTGCCATTACTGATTGTGATCTATTTGAAAAGGATGAGGCGAACCAATTCAGAGAAAACTCAAAACCAAGAGACACAAGTTTATTTAGGGGAATATTTGAGTCTACAGAATTAAAGGCCTTGGACAAGTCAACAAAGAGCGCCACACAGTGTTGTTTTTCGTCCAAGGCATGAATAATATCATCGACCACTGCAGTGACGGCTGTGATTGTCGTGTGGCCTGGTCTAAAACCTGATAGTGAGAAGAAGGATGTTTGCTGAGAAACGGCACATATTTTTATCAAACAAACAGACTGATCATTTAGACATGTCATTGCTTTGATTGTTTGTACTTTTCTGTTCTTCTTTATCTTTTATAAATGAGACAGTCAGCTGTTATTGTGTCCAAACATGTTCTGTTTGGACACAATAACAGTGTTTCACATAAATAGGGTGACCAGACATCCCTTTACCTGGGACAGTCCTAGCTTTTGAGCCCTGTGTCCCAGAAGATTTATCTAAAATCAGTGATTTGTCCCAGTTTTACACAAGTATCCCAGGTGTCCCAGTTTGATACTGGCCAACAGTAAAATGCAGAAAACCATGCTTGAAAATTAGCAAAAAGAAATATACCGACAGAAGTCCCTCATTCTGTACTGAGCCACAAGTGAGTCAAGAACGGACAATGTTACTCATTCTTTTTTATTTACTTCAAATATCCCAACCCGGGTGTGTCTCAATTTTTAATTTTTGAAAATCTTGTCACCCCACACATAAGTGCACAGACGTCTTACACTGATGATGATGATGATGCATAAACTCTCAGCAGCTCCTAAATAAAACCCCAAACTTGAGACATTATGGTCTGTGAAATTATTTTGCACGATTACTGATGTTATTCAATAAATTAGAATGTAGGTCAGAAGAGCTAAAAACTAACTAAAAATAATGTAATGTCTATAAAAATAGGCTATATCCAATTGTGCAAGGGATCGGCTATAAATGTATTTTATTTGCACACTTACAATGTATTACTTTATTTACTTTTACTTATAAGCTACTCACTTAGTCTGTTTATTCTACTGACAGTAATCAACACTGCTGTTGTCTTGGTCACTCGTTTATCATTATTGTTGTAGTCCACCTTGTCCTAGGGAATCATAATGTGATAAAAGCCAATCTGTAAAAATCTATCTGTAAAAATTGTCTTAAAGAACTCTGTGTTTCACAAAGTGTCCACGTTATCTGTGGTGACTAAACAGCTATCGTCAGTGTAAAAATAAGTCGACTATGCAGACTGTCCTCACTAGTGGAGCCAAACCAACATGGCACCAGATTAAAACCTACATTTTTTGTGTGAGACGTATAAGATAGACATCCACCAGACAGGTCCCCCTTGAACACGTAAAACACAATCCATCCATTTTCTTCCGCTCATCAGGGAACGAGTCGTCAGAGTTCCTTCACACCAGACACGTCCTCCAGCTCCTCCGATGGGACTCCAAGTTGTTCCCAGACCAGTCGAGAGACATAGTCCCTTCACCTTGTCCTGGGTCTTCCCCGGGGTCTCCTCCCAGTGGGACATGCGTCCAGGAGGCATCCTGAACAGATGCCCGAGCCACCTCAGCTGGGTCCTCTCGACATGGAGGAGCAGCGGCTCTACTCCCTCACCCAGAAAACCTGAATAAGATCCACACAAGGTGATTTGACACTATAGGAGAATAAGAAAAAAACTCAAATTTACACATCAAATGTAATATTGATTCTGTAGATTCCTGACATTGATGTATGAGGAAAAATGCACTGCAACTTTTTCACCATCTTATTTATTTATTTATTTCAGGGACAGTGATTAATCAACATTTCTCTAAATATGCCAGAATTAGCCAAAGGTTTTTTTTCATCCGTCGTCCCTTGACAGCAGATACTGTCCACCTAAAAACAAGAGTAAAAATTACAATACAATAAATACATAGAAAACAGTCGAGAAACATATGCACTATTACATAAGACGGCAGACTCACAACAATCATTCAACTACACACCATCACTCATAAAGAAAGCACATTCACACATGACAATCGCACACAGACACAGGGTAAGAGGCCAGCAGGGGGCAGCGACAGTGGATAAAGTCAATGTTCACAGATCTGGTTTGCAGTTGGCCGTTGTTTTAACTGTATTTTAAAGGTGTGGTCAGTGTTAGTGGATCTGATGGTTGTGGGTGTGAGGTTCCAATCTGAGGCAGCACGAACAGAAAAAGCTTTTTGCCCAAAGGAACTTTTCCTGAGGGGGATAATGCAGTCTCCTCGTGCTTCTCCTCGTGCTCCTCCTCGTGCTGCTCCGTGACCGTGAATGATTTTATAGATTAGGCAGAGATTAGAATATTTGATCACGTTATCCAGGCTGAGTAAATGGTGTTTTTGGAGTATTGGACAGTGGTGAAAATGATTTGTTTTTTTTATCCAGAATTTTAACAGTTCACTTGTCGAGTGATTGCAGAGGTTTCAGTGTTGTGGTATTTGCCAAGGACCAGACGGGTAAACAGTCTGTAATGTGAGAGAATCATTGAGTGCATAAACATTTTAGCTGCTTGGGTGGACATTTGATGCCCAATGTGCTTGAAGTAGCGAATACTGACTTTTATATGATTACTTATTTTATTAATGTGAGATTTGAATGATAATTTTGAGTCTATTAGAATCTCGAGATATTTGTATTGTGGGACAATTTGCAGCCGTTCTCCAGAGACAAGGATGTCTGGAACTTTATGGGAAGTGTTGTTGGATTTACTGAAAATCATTGCTACTGTTTTGGATGTATTCAATTTAGGACAGGAGTGATTTAGCCAAGATGAGATTTGAGCCATGGAGTGAGTTTGTCCGCGACCTGGGAGATGTTATTGCCATGTGTATATTACCGTGTCGTCAGCGTACATTAGTACGTGGACATTGTTGCAAACGGAGGGAGTATCATTAATGTATAGTGAAAATAACAGTGGTGCTAATGTAGACCCTTGGGGAACCCCGGTGGACAAAGACAGTGCTGAAGATTGTATAAGAATATAAGCCTAATGTACATTGCATTAGTTGTCATTTGTTGGTATTTAAAATGCTGTTACTTTTGGTATTTTTAAATACCAACTGTTACTTTCTAATATTGTAATGATCTGAAATTTTGTGTTTAGTTCGGGTGTGGCGAGAGTGGTGGAATAAAGTGAGTGATTTGGTTCTCACTTAAAGTAATTTAACAATAAATGACAACGCCACCCCAGGAATTTCACCTGGAGAATATAAAGCCCAAGGCACACAGGTAAGGTTCAGTTTAAAAAGGCCAAGAGACAATTCCGATTCACAATATTTATTGAAGCAAGCAGAAAATTATTAAAATGCAATGCTTTATTAAAGTCCCATACCTAAAAGCTAAATTTAACACCCATAACCCCCCCCCCCCCCCACACTCAATCCTTTGGCCTAAATGATGCAGAGGCTGATGGGTTAAAATATAGGATATATTATGGATTAGGGTATTTTTTGTTAAGTAGTTTCAAATGTACCATTGTCTTATTATAGCAAAGACCCACATGAGTTTTATTGCCCGTGGCTGATGGGTTAAAATATAGGATATATTATGGATTAGTCCCCGTGTCCCAAAAGCTGAGAGCAGAGCCTCAAGTCTATTGTCCGAGTCTGCACCCAGGACGACACGAGTACAGAGAATGATAATCTATGGAAATCCTCTTCAAAACAGCAGTTCAATTCAATGTCTTCCTTGCAGCACTGCACAACATTTATATCAATGACTTCCCAGACGTTTGTGAGAAGCCATCATGTACAGAGGACACTCATCTATGCACATGGAAGTACTGGAACTGCATTTGCCTAATTTTTACAAACGCAGAGAAGAGCCGGGCTTAAATAATCTCATGGCAAGCAGGTCTAGAGTATATAAAGTGATTCAAGATTCATAAGAACCCCAATATGATTAGATGCATACAAATTGTGATTATTACTTTTTATTTTGACTTCAGACATGTTTAGGGTGCACACACTGGAATCCACAGTTGCTGTAGCAGCATTTTAAGTTCCTGGGACACTGACGGTCATCAGTGCAGCCCCTTCTACATTTGTTGAAATGGGGGACTGGATGAGGGCAGGATCCTGGTTTAGGCCTAGGCCCACCTGTGGACATTCAAGAAGTTTGATTTTTTTTTTTTAAAAAAACAAAAAACAATGAAAAAGTTTATATATAGGATTTGACTACTACAATATTGGGATGACCATGACCAATACTTAAATATCCACCACGTTACCTTTTGGCTTTAGACAAACACGTCTACAGCCGTCGAAGCAGCACTTGAGGTTTCCCCGACATTCACCGTCTGAGAAGCACCAATCCATACATCTGTCTATTGGGTCAATGGGTGCCCTGGGCTTGGGACAGACTCCAGGTTTCTCTGAATGCAAAGATACAGTAGACAATTTGTCATTGTCAAATGACTTGGAAATATGCAACTTTGATAAAATTTTTATGCGATCGTCAAAGAACATGACCAGGTCAAAAAATATATACATTTCCACACCTAAATTCTGTCAAACTCTTCTTTAATATTTTTCAAAAGATTTCAGTTGACATCAGAACATGATCAGGTGCTTGTGAAACAGTATCACTGATGACCCTGGGTCATCTCCTTTAATTGAACCAAACACAGGAGTGTATCATTTATGACTCCTGACACGTGTGCAGTAAGTTTGCAATGACATTTTAAATGAATTAAATGTAATATATACAACATTCAATGGCTTGCTGTGAAACATTCCAGACAAGCAGGACCATCTTCCAGTTTAGTGCATTAGTGATCAAGTAAACCTATGTCTTATTTTCACAAATGTCACTAAAACACCATATGAAGCTACACAAGCTCAGAATTGAGTATATACACGACATAGGTGTTCAATGTTCTCTATTTAAAAGCATATTCAAAGTGACTGACCTTTCCTTGCAGAGAGCAGAGGCACAAAGGCCAGGGCCACAGTCAGGAGGCAGAGGACAGAGCGCACCATGTTGTTCACTGCTGCAGACAGATTAATTCTGTAGATGTAGACAAGTGTATGAAAAAAAAATGCCCTGCATTTTTTTTCACCATCTATTATTTTAATTGTCTCATAATTTGTGTTTAGTTCAGAGTTGACACCTTTTGTTCTTGTAACGGTTTATGTTGAAGTTGATGTAAATGTTCTATTAGTCAGTTTCTTGGGGGACTGGCTCTAGTGAGTCAAGAATGTTTTACTCTTGTGGTGGTGTGGGTTATGTCCTACAGTCGCCGTTGAGATCAGAAAATAAACCACAAGAAATTCAGTGTGTTTCCTCACACCAGAATGTTACATTGGTGTCAGATGAGACGAGCCAAACCTCCTTGGTAAAGGTTCAGTGAAGCTAAACTCAACTCTGCTGAGCTACAAGTCGAAGTCTGTCTGTGTGACTAATGTAGCTAGTCCATTACACAGGCCTAAATTTAAAGCCAACAGGTAAAAATGACAATATGCAAACAAGTTCGGGATGTTGATTACTTAAAACAGTTCTACAGTTAAAGTTGGCCTGTAACATAAAACATGAGTAAGTGCATCAGCTAATTAATTGCAATTGAATTGTTTGAATTTCTACTCACCTGTGTTGTCCTCCACCTTAAATGTTCCAGTCTAATGACTCCCCAGGCAGCTGGAGCATCTTAAGAAGGTTCCGGGCCAGACAACTGTGTGCTGAGGAGGAGGGGTGTCCAAATATTTTAGCTTCTTGTATCTAGTTTGTTTTCCACAGTTAACACTGATAAAGTCATATAGAGCTCTATTTTAATAACACATTTGATTGAATAAAGATTAACACTGTTTTGCTAAAGAAAACGTTTAACAATATTATTGGATTTGCTGGAACTGACCTGTGCTGCAGTGTGGGAGTCACCAATTAAGGGAGTGGCTCTATAAAAGGAGTCTGATCTGAGATGGTGCTGTGTGTAAAGTGATGGTGAAACGGAAACCTCATGAAACATTGAACCACTTTGAGACAAATGCACTGAAAATGACACACTGCTTTCAATAATTTGACACAGTCAGAAGAGCAACATCTGCTGGATTTGTCTGTGTGATGCATTTGTGTGGATGTGATTAAAGCTTTTGTGAACCTCACTTTCCCCCTTCCTCTAACCCCCACTTCCCTTTTATGTGATTTTAATCTGGATGAATCTTATCACTTCCATTTTATTTTTATTCTCTTATAACTTATGTTTATTATGAAATTGTGTTAGATTGTTGAAATTAAGTAGCTTTTCCCACTTTGGCGCAACTCATGTTTTTAAATGTGCTATACAAATAAAATGGCTACTTTCTAATAAAAAATTTACTTTTTAAACTGGTGTCTTTGTGTCTTATACTTACGTTTGTATTAGTTGTACTCTTTCTTGGCCAACTAAAGAGTTTGCAGCTACAGAGGTATTATAAACTGGAAAATTGGAGAACAAAATGATGTAACATTTTCTGTGTGTGTATCCTGAAGCATTTTATTACCCACATAAATGAACTGCTGCACCAACAGGAGCAGGACCAACAGCAGCAGCCAAGCAGCCCCTGCAGTTGGAGTTGTCTCCAGGTTTTTGGTGCACAAATGTCACAGCATTGATGAAGTGTTGCTGCTGTATGTCAGCTCTTGAGCACAAATCAAACACTTGACTTTATTCGAGCTTATTAAGTCAAAGTGCTCCCATGCATATGACCGTGCTCTTTTTGGTGGCAATAGCTGCCCCTCCATATCTCTTCCTTATTGTCTCACTCACGCTCTCTATGGACCACTCAAACTCACTCTCAAGACTTACCTACCACTTACCTATATCACTTACCTAAAACTATGACTATGTGTATTATATAGGCCCAGGTGTGTGTTGATGTGAATCTGTGTATGTGGTGGAGTGTATCTTGTGTTATGTAATATGTCACCAAGTGTATATAAATGTATCTGTATTAGGTGTAATCTATTCTTACCTGTTGTATTTTATCTGCTTTAATATGAACTTTCCCTTATTGAATAACTAGTATAGTGTTAGAAATGCCATGAACAAAATGTCCTCCTCTCAAAACCCACAATTCTTGGGGGGATTCAGACTCTTTTAAAGCTCTGATACAATTACAAACCACCCCCATCAAAATTCCTGCGAAGCAGCTTGAAACCGACACGCTCGACACATATCTCTGACACTTCTGACGTAACGAGGCCTCGGTTTGACTGGTCACTTGATTTTTGCCATGGTGAAGCGTGTATCGAAACAATACTTGGCAACACTTCTGCTTCATAGGGTTGATACAGTGTCGAGCTGAGAGGCTCGAGCGTAACATCTCTAGAGGAGCCACAGGTTCAGACATTTGGTGCATGTGTTTGGCTGAGGAGCCAATGGGGCGACGCTACCATCAGTGGAATTATGACTGAACACCTCCAAGTCAGAATCCCCCTAAACGTGATGATACCACAGCTCTGTGGATGTTTGAGTGGTCAAGGATAGCCGGCCCACGGGGGTCGGTGAGCAGAGCCGTTCGTGACGGGGCTCAGCCAACACGGGTCGCCGCTCTTCTATCTCGCACCTCATGTTTGTGGAGAACCTGGTGCTAAATCACTTGCAGACGACCTCCCGAAACTCTCTCAGCAACCCTGCAACCTTGTCTTTGTAAAGACTGATGTCAGCAGGACGTTGGCTTCACATACATGTCTCAGACTAGGAAAATGAGCAGGGTCACTATTTGCCAGCTGAGTCTCCAACATGAGCTTTAATTTGGATGTACAGATATTATCATCATGTGCTCAGACAGCTGTTGAGGCCTGTGCGGCAGGTGCGCTTACCTGGTTTCCCACGGTGCCATCTGGTGGACTATATAAGCTCTCCCTTTCTCATTGCTCCCCCTTTTGCCCACACACATTTCCGGGTCCCTGTGTAGGCAGCTCTGTCCTCCATGCCCAGGTAAATTCCTAATCCGTTACTCTTCATTCATGAAAATATCCAAATCTAAACCTAAATCATTGTTCTTTTATTGCCGCTGGCTGACTGCAGCTTGGCACCGATTCACTTTCACAACACACTGAACTTCACAGCGCTGTCTCGTGCGCCCTCGTCTTTGGCGACAGGTACTGTAAATAATACCCACTACTCCTGTCACAAAATTGTCCAAACTCTCATAAAGCCCATCTTTTATGTAGCTTCTCTGCTCGGCCATAACTTTGCACCTTGGGCCAAGTGTGCGTCGCTGTTGCGCCCTCCTCTGTAGTGACAAGTCATGTGGGACCTCTTCATTCATAAAATTCCCAAATTCTTCTTGTGCATCTGTCCCTTGTAGTCCTGCTGCTCGGCTGTACTCGCTGTACCATGTCCATTACGCACAGTGGTGAGTTTTCATCAATAAAGAAAGTTGGCATTGTGGTAAGGACACAAATGGTCACTAATGGTAACTCCCCATTCATGTTTTTAGGTGTCATCAGTGGTCATAGTGGCACAGGGTACGCCACCTCTGCTGCTTTGTCTTGCTTTCTTTTGTTTTGTCTTTCCACGCCTTGCTTTCTTTTCTTTCTTTGCCTCTGCTGTTTTGTTCTGCTTTCTTGCCTCACCTTTGTTTTGTTATGCTTGGCTCAATTTACAGTTTCATTTGGTCCACTGTGAGATCGCCTTCTTTTAGTGGTGCTGTTCTGGGCTGAGCTCGGACTGGTCACACCTGAGCTCTGTGAGTCGAGCTGGATTTTGCCCTGTATGTGGTCTGACAGGCGGTGGGTTTGGGCTCTGTAAACTTTTAATCCACTGAATGAGTGTGTACGGGTGGACTCAGATTTTATATATTGTAGTTATTGTTAATGAAATTAGAACACAGTTTCCCTTAATATGTTAAATACACATGATGTAAATTAAGTGAAACCTGGGTCTTTCATTTGAATATGCTTATCTGTGTGTCTTAAACTTAGGTTGTAGTCCCCAGACTAGATTTGGGGTGGCGTTGTTGCAACACTTACATTTATTAGTACTATCTCACATTATTAACCCTTTGATTGCCACAATAATACTGTGTGATGATTTTTTGCGCCCCTTCACCGTCTTATTCAGATTATTCAAGTGCACCGTAATATCAACCATAAATGCAAGGTCCTGTATCCATTGTTCACACTGTAATTCCATCACAAGTTTAACTTTTTTCATCATGAACTGTCCAATTTCCTCACATACATCAAAAAGCACTTTAGCACAGGACCTCAGCTTAACCGTCTTTCTAAAGTGTAGTAAGGCAAACCATGGGTGATGTTATTGTCACTGAGAAACCAGTCAAACTGACGATGATTCAGACCTCTGGCTCTGATGAAATCAACAGTTTGGACAACAACTTCCATAACGTGATCCATTCTTAACGACCTACAGCACAATGCCTCTTGGTGCAATGTACAGTGAAATGTCCAAAAACCATCACCTCCATTTGAACTTTCTCTCTGATCTTTGCATTGAGGGCGCACCATCTGTAGCCAGGCTGACAGAGCGAGACCAGTCCACACCTACTCTGCCCAGCGCACCAACAACAGCACATAAAATGTCCTCGGCTGCTGTGGTATCTAACACAGGCACCAACTCCAAAAACCGTTAGTCTCATCAACACCACAAATAAATATGTCCAGCTGAGCGACATCTGTAACACCAGTGCTGTCATTAATGGCAACTCCACTTTGTGTTTCAATTAACTGTCCAAATCTGCTGCTCCTTCTGAAATTCTTTCTGCGACAATTCCTGAACAGGCCGAGGTCAAAAACTGTTTCTCAGGAAACATTTTCTGTAGCCTTCAGCAGAAATTGTCACTCACCCTCACTGTACAGCTTTGATATTTTGCCAGCAATCAGGTAGCTTGCTTTTACGGCGGCATCACCAACCTCTTCGCTCCAGGTGAAAACGCACAGCTGTTTCTTCAGGCTCCGCAACAACTCGTTTATCTTCAATTCTCCAGATCAAATCACTGTATTTTTCACCATGCCAAGTCTCATTGTGGCATTTATTATATTCCTTAAGCACTGCCACTTGTTTCCCCATTTACCGCCGTGAACAAAGAGAAATTAACCAATTTTTCCTTGAAGAACCTGACAATAGATGTCCACTTTTCCCTTTTGACAGACATTTTGCTGATGAAGCTGTCACAGCCCAAATTGTAGCTTTAAAGTGTCAATATAAAACTTGCACACATGAACTGTTCTGATTCATTTATTAAAACAGAAAATGGGAGCACATGACATGCATCAAAATGTTACTGCAACCATTTCATGGTCTCCTTGATAATTTACTGTAGCTGCACAATTTCAGCGTCAAAGAGCCAGAGTTGAATCATTTCATGACAAGCAGGCTTAGAGGATAAAGTGATTCAAGATTTCCAAAATGATTCTGACCATCATTGTGGATTGTTGCCATGTTCAGGGGGGATACACTGGAGTCCACAGCTGCTGAAGCAGCATTTGAGGTTCTCAGGACACTGACTGTCATCAGTGCATTCCTTTTTACATGTGGTGAAAAAAGGGATTGGGTCAGGGCAGGATCCTGGTTTGGATTCTGTAAAGAAAGTTATCCACAGTAAGAAAGCATGTTTTACAATGTCAAAATATACATTTTATTTCACACCTATATTCATATCGGGTGCCAATATTGTGAAATTGTATTGCAATTCATGTTTCTATTGATCCCCTTTATTTGAGGGAGTTACTGCAGCCCTATACTCCAGAGCCCTGAGGTCAGCTGACCAGCTCCTGCTGGTTGTGGACAAAGATTTGGTCAGCTGAATTTGCTTCAGATGTGTTGTATAAATAATCTTAAATAGCATCAGTCAATTAACCCTGAATTACAGATCAAGTAAATAAGTGAAGAGTGCATTACTTATGACTGGTCGCTGACAGGTATGCCCACAGCCATTGGAGCAGCATTTATCATCCTCCTTACAGTCTTCATCAAAAGTGCACATTTCGACACATTCTCCAAAACCACTTGGACTAGGGCACAATCCTCGTTTGTCCTTGCGCTTGGGCTCACCTGTGGACAGTCAGGAAGTTTGGATTAAAAAAAATGTTCCTGGTAATTTTTAATGCTCCAAGAAAGCACTGAAATAAATGTTGTGATGTGTACAAAGATGGGGCAAGGATAATGTAGGATTTGAACATCTACTACATGTATTCCTGAGGGACATGTTACCTCTTGGCTTTTCACAAACACGTCCACAGCCGTTGAAGCAGCACTTCAGGTTTCCCTCACATTGACTGTCTGAGGAGCACTCGTTCAGACAAGAGGCGACTTTTGGGTCAATGTCTGGCCTGGGCTTGGGACAGACTCCAGGTTTCTCTGAATCCACTGGAAACAATTTTAAAGAATTAGCCCAAAAAGTCAACTTCATAGTCAGATGTGTTAAAGATTCAGTGGCATTTTACAATGTGGTGATCGTCGTCCAACATCATTACTAGATCAAAGAATGTCAGATTTCCTCCCACACCCATATTCTGTGACCAACATCATTTGTCAGATCTTTTCAGTTGAAAAGACAACATGATCAGGTGCTTGGATTGTGAAATAGTGTCACTGAACGGTTAGCCCTGTGGTCCATGTGTAATTAAAGGATATGACAAACAGGAGTGTTCTCCTTATGACTGGCTCCCAACAAGTGTGCTGTAAATTTGCAATTTAACCAGTAATTGAATTAACGCAATTTTATACAAATACAATGCCATGAACCATTCCAGACAAACAGGACCATGTTCCAGTTTAGTGCATTAGTGATCAAGTAAATCCATGTCTTATTTTCACAAATGTCACTGAAACATTAAAACCTCTGGACATTGTGGTATATGTAGAATTAAGTATATACACGACATTGGTGTTCAATGTGCTCTATTTAAAAGCATATTCAAAGTGACTGACCTTCCACAGCAGAGAGCAGAGGCACAAAGGCCAGGGCCACAGTCAGGAGGCAGAGGACAGAGCGCACCATGTTGTTCACTGCTGCAGACACAGACACAGATTAAACTCATGTACAGCTTCTATTTATCCTCCTGAAGAGGAGCCTCAGTACAGAGCTGTCCTTGTGCCCGCCCTGTATTAAACATGATCATACTGGAAAAAAAAACAAAAAACAAAACTGAAATTTGAACATCAAATTTATTACTGATTCTGTAGATTCCTGCCCTGTAACTTTTTCACCATCTAACATTGTAATGAGCTGATATTTTGCGTTTAGTTCAGAGTTGACACCTTTTTAGTGAATCGGCCAATTGATTGTAATTGAATTGTTTGAATTTCTGCTCACCTGTGTTATCTTCCACCTTAAATGTTCCAGTCTAATGACTCCCCAGGCAGCCGGAGCATCTTAAGAAGGTTCCGGGCCAGACAACTGTGTGCTGAGGAGGAGGGGTGTCCAGATATTTTAGCTTCTTGTATCTAGTTTGTTTTCCACAGTTAACACTGATAAAGTAATATAGAGCTCTATTTTAATAACACATTTGATTGAATAAAGATTAACACTGTTTTGCTAAAAATAACTTTTAACACTATTATTCGATTTGCTGGAACTGACCTGTGCTGCAGTGTGGGAGTCACCAATTAAGGGAGAAGCTCAATAAAAGGAGCCAACCTCAGTCTGATCAGAGTGAGCTGTGTGTACAGACTGTTACTGTATGGCTGATTTTTAGTGGTGAGATGAAGCCCCATGAGGCATTGAACCACTTTAGCTAACTGGCCTGAGAAAGGGTACATTTCTCGAAGCTTCATGTGTGCACGAAACCACCTTCTGGCCAAGTGTATAATCACAGGCAGCTGTATCTGAACCACATAATGTGTGAGGCATTGAATTTGATGTCAAAATGTAAAATAACAGATTACCTCCAGTGACATAATGAGAGGTAGAAGCCTGGGGGATTATAATGGTAGCACACACTGAATTCAGTCGCTTTAAAACTTTTGGTGGCTTTTGCTTGACTGAAAAATCCAATAAAACTTTAAATCGGGGGTCCAGGAGTGTAGCAAGGGACACGATGCTCATTGACTGCAAAGTATAAAGCTTCTCCCACAGTTGCCTGATGAGCTGGTCTCCCATTTCCAATGTCACTGCAGTGTCGGCTTTACTGTTTCCTCCTGAAGGTTTTGCTCCAGCATTTTCATTAGGGGGACAACTTTGGAAACAGACACATTTTCCTTGGCCGACAGCTCTACAGCATCATAAAAGGGAGACAGCAAAGAAAGGAACCCTCTAACAATGTTGAACTCATCTGAAGTGATTATTGGGACCAAACGTTGCAGTATCAAATATGTACTGTTCCACCTGGTCTCCATTTGTTGCATTAGCTTTATTTTTGTCATCCCCAGATGTAGCTGCACTTGTGTAAGCTTTTCCTTTAATGATACATACGAGTAGGCCGTTAAATCACTGCAGCAGGAACACAGACAAACTATTAGTGTTATTCTAAATTGGAAGAAAGGGAATGACCATACCTCAACAGTGGTGCTGCTTCTAAAGAAGCCACACCAGCTTCCTTGTGTGGCATCACTGCCGTAGGCCCACTCTGCCCAGCGCACCAACAGCACATAAAATGTCCTTGGCTGCTGTGGTATCTAACACAGGCACCAACTCCAAAAACTAACAGTTCTCATCAACACCACAAATAAATATGTCCAGCTGATCGACATCTGTAACACCAGCGCTGTCATTAATGGCAACAGAAAATGCCACAAACGACTCTACTTTGCGTTTCAATTAATTGTCCAAATCTGTTGCTCGTCCTGAAATTCTTTCTGCCACACAATTCCTGGACAGGCCCATGTTGGCAAAAACTTGTAATTTCTTTGGACACAGAATTTTTTCATTGTTTAGCGTGCAAGTTTTGACAAACTCACCCTAACTGTACATCTTCGATGATAACCATTTTACTAGCAATCAGGTAGCTTGCTTTTACGGCAGCATCACTAACCTCAGCTCTCGGTGAAAATACTGCTCTTTCTTCAGGCCCAACAACTCATTTATCTTCCATCTTCTCACTGTTCTGGATCACTTTGCTGTATTTTTCTCCATGCCGAGTCTCAGTGCCATTTAAGATTATTCCTTCAGCACCACTTTTTGCCTGCATACTAATCACACTGTTTTCCCTATTCACCTCTGAACAAAAAGGAATTAGTGTATTTTTCTTAAAAAACCGGACACTCAATGTCCACTTTTCTCTTTTGACAGACATTCTGCTGATGAAGGTGCCCCAGTCAAAGAAGAGCACATTAACAGGGTTCATAAGAGCAAAGTTGCGCTCACTCTGGTGGGAGGCTACAGAGGCACTGCTCAGGTCGCACCAACAAAAAAAAAGTTTAAATAAAATCAGCAGAGGGCCATTATCAAAGCTCCAGGCACCCCTGCATTAAAGGATATTACCATTGTAATAAATATACAATTAAACACAAATAGCTCAATTGTGTATTTACATCCAAGATTGACGCAGCTCCACTTCCATTGAAAAAAAATAAATAAAATTTTAAATTGTTCCAAACTCTGATCCACTAGGTCCTCTGATCCCAAACAGCACATCTTGAAAAACATACTGAACCTTTGCTCAGCTTCTTTTCATACAGTGGAACCAGCTCCAGGGTCTGAAGTTGTTTAAGAAAATTTGTAATGACAATATCTACAGACAACAGAACCAGGTCAGCCAGTCCGTAAAGAGTTTATTAAAATGTTTAACTTGAAACCACAACTCAGTGTTGTGTAATTTTTATTAAATGAGCAGGAAATTGTAGCACATGGCATGAAACAACATGTTACTGCAACAGTTTCAGTCTCCTTGAACATTTACTCTGCACAATTTTAATGGCAAAGAGCCAGGGTTAAATCTCATAAGCAGACCTAGGAGTATATGACGCGATTCAAAATTCACAATCACCAAAATGATTAGCCCTTTTGACTTTTGCCATCTTCAGGGGGCAGACACTGGAGTCCACAGCCGCTGTAGCAGCATTTGAGGTTCTTCTTACAATGACTGTCGTCAGAGCATTCATCAGGACATGGGGCGAAATGGGGGACTGGAGCAGGGCACGATCCTGGTTTGGGTTCTGTGAAGATAACAGTTACAGGTCAAATCTGCAGAGAGGCAAACCCATTCACAGCAAGAATGTTTTCCAATGTCAATTCTTTGAATTAAAAAAAGATAAAATGACTGAAGAGTGCATTACCTACGACTGCTGGCTGACAGATTTTCCCACACTTGGTGGGGCAGCATTTATCGTCCTTACAGTCTTCATCAGATCTGCACGGATGGACACAGACCCCAAAATCACCTGGACTAGGTTTGAATCCTCGTTTGGCCTTAGACCCACCTGTGGACATTCAAGAATTTCATTTAAAAAAAAAAGCCTGGTATTTTTTAAAATCCTGTTTAAGCACTGAAATGTAAAAATATACACACGTAACCAAGAGGTGGGGCAAGGATAATGTAGGATTGATCAATAAAATTTGAGAAACCATGGGCAAAGTGTAAATAACATCCACCACATATTCCTGAGGGACATGTTACCTCTTTGTGGCCCTTTACAAACATGTCCACAGTCGAAGCAGCACTTGAGGTTTTTCCCACATTGACTGTCGGAGTTGCACTCAGTCAGACCACTGGAGCTCCGTATGTCAGTGTTTGGCTTGGGACAGACTCCAGGTTTCTCTGAATGCACTGGAAACACAATTTTATTTAATTAACCAAGAAAGTCTACTTCATGATCATATTTGTAAACATTTCATATTTGAATTATTCATTTTACAATGTCAAATTTCTATGTGATGTTGTCAAAGAAAATGACCAGCCCAAAAAGAAAGTCAGACTTTTATTCCACACCTATATTCTGTCACCAACTTTCAATTTCAGTTGAAATCAGAACATGAGGTTCTTGGATTGTGAAATATCACTGATCAGTTCACCCTCTCATCTCCTTTAATTACAGGTGAACCAAACACTGGAGTGTATCATGACTCACTCCTGACAGGTGTGGAGTAAATTTGCAATTAAACACCTGCAATGCAATTAATGCACTTCGCACAGTCAATGCCATGATGTGAAACATTCCAGACAAACAGGACCATGTTCCAGTTTAGTGCATTAGTGAGAGTGTAAATCCATGTCTATTTTTCACAAATGTCACTAAAAGATTAAAAAAAAAAACGACACCATATGAAGCAACACAAGCTCATAGAACCGAGTATAAATGACATGCGTTCAATGTTCTCTATTTAAAAGCATATTCAAAGTGACTGACCTTTCACAGCAGAGAGCAGAGGCACAAAGGCCAGGGCCACAGTCAGGAGGCAGAGGACAGAGCGCACCATGTTGTTCACTGCTGCAGACACAGACACAGATTAAACTCATGTACAGCTTCCATTTATCCTCCTGAAGAGGAGCCTCAGTACAGAGCTGTCCTTGTGCACATCTAATTTAGTAATTCTGTAGATTCCTGCCCTGCAACGTTTTCACCATCTGATATTGTAATGATCTGATATTGTGTGTTCTCTTCAGAGTTGACACCTTTTGTTCTTGTAACTGTTTGTTGTTGAAGTTGATATAAATGTTCCATTATTCAGTTTTTTGGGAGACTGGCTCTAGTGAGTCAAGAATGTTTTGCTCTTGTTGTGGTGCGAGTTATGTCCTACAGTCACCCTTGCAGTCAGAAACAAACAACCAGAAAAAAAAAATCTGTTTCCCCACACCTGAATGCTACATTGGTGTCAGATGAGACGAGCCAAACCTCCTTGGTAAAGGTTCAGTTAAGCTAAATTCATCTCTACTGAGCTACAAGTTGAAGATGTTTCCATCTGTGTGACTCATGTAGTTAGTCCATTACACAGGCCTAAACTTAAAGCAAACAGGTAAAAAATATGATATGCCAACAAGTCTAGGATGTCCATTAATTAATTGAAACGGTTATGCAGTTAAACTTGGCCTGTGACATAAAACATGAGTGAGTGCATCAGTCAATTGATTGCAATTAAATTGTTAGAATTTCTACTCACCTTTGTTGTCTTCCACCTTAAATGTTCCAGTCTAATGACTCCCCAGGCAGCCGGAGCATCTTAAGAAGGTTCCGGGCCAGACAACTGTGTGCTGAGGAGGAGGGGTGTCCAAATATTTTAGCTTCTTGTATCTAGTTTGTTTTCCACAATTAACACTGATAAAGTAATATGGAGCTCTATTTTAATAACAGATTTGATAGAATAAAGATTTACACTGTTTTGCTTTAAAAAAAAATTACATTTAACAATATTATTGGATTGGCTGGAACTGACCTGTGCTGCAGTGTGGGAGTCACCAATTAAGGGAGTGGCTCTATAAAAGGAGCCAACCTCAGTCTGATCAGAGTGAGCTGTGTGTACAGACTGTTACTGTATGGCTGAGTTTTAGTGGTGAGATGAAGCCCCATGAGGCATTGAACCACTTGAGCCAAATGTGTCATTTCTCGAAGCTTTGTGTGTGCACGAAACCACCTACTGGCCAAGTGTATAATCACAGGCAGCTGTATCTGAACCACATAATGTGTGAGGCATTGAATTTGTGTGTCTGTTATGTCTGCTGGGAGTGACTATGAATTACAAAAAATGTATGACCAAATAATTTCTGTACATATATTGTCACATAAGTGTATAATACATTTATATGTGTTCTGTGTGTGTAAAGTTTTCCAAAATGGTAATATAATATGGCAGGTTAAACTGTTTTTCTGAAAATGTCAAGGGTGTAATCAGAGAACAGTGAAAGTGCTTGAGGAACTAGGAAAAGGGCACAGATTATGCTTGTGTAACTTGGACAATGATGTACAGGACAAGGGAAATTGTATTCATTTTTATTCAGAAACAAGAGTTTCTCAACAGTTTTTGGTTTTAAACGATTTCTTTTTTTTGACACAACCTCTCCGGCCTTGGAGAAGACACTTTCACAAAGCACAGAAGATGCCGGTGTGCCCAAAAAGGCAAGCGCAAGTTTGTGTACAAAAACCATCACCTCCATTTGAAGTTTCTCTCTGAATTTTGTCACAACACCTGCATTTTTCCCAAACATTGAGGGCGCACCATTGGTAGCCAGGCTGACAGCGTGATGTAACCCAGGTTAACATAACGATTTTCAAAGTAAAAGCTTGTTGATAAAAACATAAATAAATACTTTTGATAAAAAGACAATAAATATGTGATATGGTTCCAATCAATTTAAAAAGTCAAATATTTTATTTCATGCAGACGTATGTTCAAAAGTTTAAGAAATGTGAATTAATTTGTCTTTGGACTTTTATTTTGAAATTCACGTAGTGCGTGAACCACGTGACTAGCAGGAACCAACCGGATTGTTTTGGGTTTTTCCTGCGATAGACGAGGGAAATACACAGACAGCACAGAGCTGCTGCAGAAAGGAGAGAAGGGCCGTGTCCCAAATCGCCAAACTGGCCTTAGAATCACCATTCGAAGTGTGCATCGAAGGGCAGTTACGTAATTTCCGGCGCGACAAGGGCTGTCCCATTTCAACGCACCCTACTGAATGCCGCCGACAAACCTGCCCTTCCCTTTCCACCGTTTCCATGGAGATCGGACGTAACCGAAGCGTGCATCCGTGCACACTTCACGCACTTCTATATCCCATCATGCACCATGGCTAAGCAAAAAAGAGAAGAAAATGGACTCTGTTGGGCAATACACGTTCAAATGTTTGTACTGGTTTACCTCATCTACAACAGTGTGACATGAAACTGTTAAATCTGAATAAAGATCTGTACAGTGTGTTTGATGATTAAAAAGGAGTTACATGGAATAAAGGAATGTGCAGTTATTGCTACACAATAAGAAGACATTATTATCATTAGAAATTATTACTGCAATAAGAATAATGTAAGAATGTTCGTTTCTATTGTAAGCGTCAAAGACCAAGAGACTGAAACATAAAGTCAGAAGAGTTTAATGAGTTCCACACAGGGAATGTGAACAATGAAGCAACGGACTCTGAGGAAAGGACAGAACAGAGTCCTGAGACGTGCACAAAATCTTCATGAGTTCCGGTACATTCCATAGGTCTGCGCCCCCTGTTGGCACATGTCATTTACTTTCGTGTTAGTAAATCAAGATACTAGCTTGATATAGCGCTGCACTGCTAGAAAATACCTTATAATAATCAGATGAAAAGAACTGGCACGGCATAGAAGGGAAACAGCGCCCTCTACTGTTATTAAAGTGGTGTAGCCACTGGCCAAAATACCGAACCATTAAACTGCAATATCCCACTTTATGTTCAACTAATCAGTGTTCTCTGGTTTATAGACTATGAATGTAGAAATGATATTGTTACCTCTGTCTCTGTTATTACGTTTTCACAAGGTATATTTTGTTTAAGTTATGAAGTAGCTACAATTGAGTAAAAAAAATCACCTCAAACGTTATATTTGCCTATTGATATTCAATCAAAACAGAAAGAAATGGCTGTGACGACGACATCTTGACTTTTCTTCTATTAAATAATAAATCACTAAAAATAACGTCCGTAATGTACGTATCGTACGCTCAAAGTGGTACGATAGTGCGGTCCATGGTGTGGGCCTGTCCCACTTCAGCAAGATGGCGGTTACACTGAGGAGGGCAGATTCTCGACCGGAACCTTCAAACTACACTTTGAAGAGTACTTCGAAGGGACCCTTCAAAGGGTGCGTTTGGCGAATTGGGACACAGCCCATGTGTTTTCATGTATATAGTTTTCATCAGAACTTACCCAAACTCCTACACAAAGGACACTGGATTAATAGTTAGGAGAAAGAGACTTTATTCTGTGCAACACAGGGGGATTCAGCCTTTTGCTGATTTCATTTTAGTTTTGTACAATTTTTACCTTTTTATTTGATTGATGATAACGAATGGTTGTAAAAGGTTATTTTACAATTATGGTTATTGTTGTTTGGTTGTAAACAAAACAAAATGGTTCAAACTTAAAGGGTAACTTTGAATAGAACTGAAAAGAACTAGAGGTGATTTAAATTGAAGAGTTCACTAAATAAGAAAATAGATAAGAGATAACTTAAACTAGAACTAACTAACTTAAAAAGGTTGCAACCGATTAATTTAGAGACATATACATTTTATTTTGTGTTTTGATATGATATATAAATGTACAGTAATAGAGCAGATGGGTTCCTCTCAGATTCCTCTCAGTGTGAGTTTTCAGTAGAGTCTCATTGATGTCTGGGTTGAAACATTCTAAAGTTATTGCATTTATTCCAAATGTTCTCTAAATGTCTCCATTGGGTTTGGAGAGGCCTGGACTTACTGATGATAAAATGAGTGTAAAACTCTAATTTTTATAGGTATTGAACTCAAATTTGAAATGTGAGTGATTTTCAGTTGATAGTGTATTTTTGTCCCCAGCTACCTACTGCAGCTTTCTAGACCTTCTTTTTAACAAAAAATAAAAATTAGGCGAGGATGAGAAAAATATTTTTTTATGTGTGTTCCAACGTGTATAGATGATTACCAGACAAACTTAGTGATTCTGACACCTGTGGGTAAAACTATAGGGTGTTACCTTTACAGAGACCCCAAACTTGTGGATTTACTACTGAGGGTTCAATAATGGTGTTCATTTTAATTTGGAGAGGTCAGAACAAAGGCAATTTCACCAAAATGACCCAGAATGTTAAGGGGTTAATTGAAACGCAAAGTGGAGTCGTTTGTAGCGTTTTATGTTGTCACTGACAACAGCACTGGTGTTACAGATGTCGCTCAGCTGACCATATTTATTCGTAGTGTTGATGAGACTTTAACTGTTAGTTTTTGGAGTTGGTGCCTGTGTTAGATACCACAACAGCCGAGGACATTTTATGCGCTACTCCGGAATCTCATGAGATCTTCACTCGGTTCCACAAACCGCTCCGGGTCCGAGATGCCTCTAGTTTAACTTGTACAAACATCCAGTGTCCTCGGTCATGCACTTCCTTTGTTTTGTCTGTTTCGTCATGTTTAAAACGCAAAAGTGTGTAAAATTACGCAATTACATGCGCGTAATTTTACGTGTGGATCTTTGTATCCAGTCTCCTTTTATGCACACAGCTGTTTACGGGAACCCACTGCATGTCAGGCATCATGTTCCGCTGTTCATTGGCTGTAAGTGGAAAACATCACTAAACATGTGTAACAGCTTGATTCTACAAGGGTGAGAGTGGGGCGTGCCCTTTCAGTCTGTAGCACTGTCCGGGGCTCCAGTAACTCACAGCCCCCACCTTATTGGCCAACTTTGGTGTCAATCACAAGCCAACAAGTTTTTCACTGAGGTACAAAGTTGGCACTGTCAGAAGTTTATTATGCTTGAAATTGACAAAGGAAATGCAAAAAAGTGACAGCAGGAGGATCAAACTTTTATGGACATAATTCCTTGACTGGATTATATTCTCTGGACATGTACAGAACAAATGAGACAAACTTTGTGTGACTATGTTGATGTTTGACAGAAACAGAGCACTCGTAAGTGGAGTCCAAATCCACATTTGACTTCCCTGTAAACACAGCTTTCCTGTCAGCACTGGTGATTACAGGTGTAAGTGGTTTACATTCAGAAAGATGAATGCCATAGCTTTCATTTGATGTGTAGATTGTGTGGGTGAAATATACATACACTGCTGCAAAGTTGTACTATTAAGTGGTTAAAGAGCCCATTAAAGTACAGTCCAAGTACAAACTAACTTTAAAGTGTCAATATAAAACTTGCACACAAATGAACTGTTTGGATTCATTTATTAAATGACAATCATTGTGGACTGTTGCCATGTTCAGGGGGGATACACTGGAGTCCACAGCTGCTGAAGCAGCATTTGAGGTTCTCGGGACACTGACTGTCATCAGTGCATTCCTTTTTACATGTGGTGAAAAAAGGGCTCGTGTCAGGGCAGGATCCTGGTTTGGATTCTGTAAAGAGAAAGTTACAGGTCAAATCTATTTAGCGGCAAACCCACGTTTCACAATGTCAAAATAAACATTTCACACCTATATTCAATATCAGCTGCTAATATTGTGAGTGCAATCAGATGTTTCCATTTGAGGGAGTTACTACAGCCCTATACTCCAGAGCCCTGAGGTCAGCTGAGCAGCTCCTGCTGGTTGTGCAAAGCTTTGGTCAGCTGAGCTATATAAATGACCTTGAATAGTATCAGTCAATTAACCCTGAATCATCTCCTTGAATTACAGATCAAGTAAATAAGTGAAGAGTGCATTACTTATGACTGGTCGCTGACAGGTATGTCCACAGCCATTGGAGCAGCATTTATCATCCTCCTTACAGTCTTCATCAAAAGTGCACATTTCGGCACACAGTCCAAAACCACTTGGACTAGGGCACAATCCTCGTTTGTCCTTGCGCTTAGGCTCACCTGTGGACATTCAAGAAGTCCACAAAAAAAAGTTTGTGGTATTTTTTAATACTCCAAAAAAGCACTGAAATAAATATTCTGAGTAACAGTAAAAAGTATTTATACAAAAGAGGTGGGACATGGATAATGTAGGATTTGATCACCATTACTGAGAAACCATGAGCAATACATACAAAAACTTCCGCCACATATATTCCTGAGGGACATGTTACCTCTTGGCTTTTCACAAACACGTCCACAGCCGTCGAAGCAGCACTTCAGGTTTCCCTCACATTGACTGTCTGTGGAGCACTGATCCAGACAACCGACCTCTACGGCAATGTCTGTCCTGGGCTTGGGACAGACTCCAGGTTTCTCTGAAACCACTGGAAACAATTTCAATTAGCCAAAAAAAGTAAGTCAGTCACATGTGTTAAAGATTCAGTGGTAACATTACTAGCTCAAAAAATGTCAGATTTCCTCCCACACCTATATTTTGTGACAAACACTTTTCATGATCAGGTGCTTGGATTGTGAAATATTGTCACTGAACAGTTAACCCTGTGGGCCACGTGTAATTAAAGGATATGACAAACAGGAGTGTTCTCCTTATGACTGGCTCCCAACAGGTGTGCTGTAAATTTGCAATTAAACCTGTAACTTGAATTAATGCAATATTACACAAATTCCATACTGTGAAACATTCCAGACAAACAGGACCATGTTCCAGTTGAGCACATTACTGTTCAAGTAAATCATGTATTTTTACAAATGTAACTGAAACATTAAACCTCTAGACATTATAGGGAAAAAAAAAAAAAAGCTACAGAAGGTGATAGAATTGTATACACACACACACAACATGGGTGTTTAGTGTTCTCTATAAAAGCATATTCAAAGTGACTGACCTTCCACAGCAGAGATCAGAGGCACAAAGGCCAGGGCCACAGTCAGGAGGCAGAGGACAGAGCGCACCATGTTGTTCACTGCTGCAGACACAGACACAGATTAAACTCATGTACAGCTTCTATTTATCCTCCTGAAGAGGAGCCTCAGTACAGAGCTGTCCTTGTGCCCGCCCTGTATTAAACATGATCAGAGACTTCTTTGGGCGTGGCAATAATAGTAAGAATAATGGTCATACGTCATCTGTAGACCTCACCCAGGAAACTTAAATAAGATCCACACAAAGTGATTTGATTGTTTTGACACAGTAAGAGAATAGGACAAAAACAAAATTTTACACAAATTTAATATTGCTTCTGTAGATTCCTGACAAAGGTCCATGTGGAACAAAGCACTGCATTTTTTTCACCATCTAATATTGCAATGATCTGATATTTTGTGTTTAGTTCAGAGTTTACACCTTTTGAGTGAATCGGTCAATTGATTGCAATTGAATTGTTTGAATTTCTGCTCACCTGTGTTGTCTTCCACCTTAAATGTTCCAGTCTAGTGACTCCCCAGGCAGCCGGAGCATCTTAAGAAGGTTCCGGGCCAGACAACTGTGTGCTGAGGAGGAGGGGTGTCCAAATATTTTAGCTTCTTGTATCTAGTTTGTTTTCCACAGTTAACACTGATAAAGTAATATAGAGCTCTATTTTAATAACATATTTGATTGAATAAAGATTTCAACTGTTTTACTAAAAAATAACTTTTAACAATATTATTGGATTTCCTGGAACTGACCTGTGCTGCAGTGTGGGAGTCACCAATTAAGGGAGTGGCTCTATAAAAGGAGCCAACCTCAGTCTGATCAGAGATGGTGCTGTGTGTCCAGGCTGTTAATGCAATGCTGATTTTAACTGTTGCTGTTATTTTTTGTAAAGGTTCTTTAAATAAATGCTCTTGGGTCTGCACTGGACAAATTAGTAGTGATGGTGAGATGAAGCCCCATGAAGCATCGATACTTTCAGTCAACTGTGCTGACACATGTACTGACACTTCATAAGAATTCATTTACTCTATGGCTCCATCAAGAGGTCAATAAAATATACTGCAATCTAGTTTCCACCTCAGCGCCATCAATTGAACAAATGTACTACAAAACCAGTGATACCACAGTGAAACACATTATTAGAAATAGGAATGCACTTGTATTACTTGCAGTAGTGCTTCTAATTAAATAAAGAGAATTAAACCCCAATATTTTTCATTATTTTTTATTCAAAAAAGTAGCTTCTCTAAAGAAGCAGGACTAAGGCGGTTCCGCTTTTTTTTGAGGATTTCTCATGGTGGATACATGGATACATGGTGGTCATGAAGGGATGGACATGGTCAGAAACAATATTCAGGTAGCCCGTGGTATTTAAATGATGCCCAATTGGCACTAAGGGACCTAAAGTGTGCCAAGAAAACATCCCCCACACCATTACACCACCACCACCAGCCTGTACAGTGGTAAAAAGGCATGATGGATCCATGTTCTCATTCTGTTTACGCCAAATTCTGACTCTACCATTTGAATGTTTCAACAGAAATCGAGACTCATCAGACCAGGCAACATTTTTCCAGTCTTCAACTGTCCAATTTTGGTGAGTTTGTGCAAATTGTAGCCTCTTTTTCCTATTTGTAGTGGAGATGAGTGGTACCCGGTGGGGTCTTCTGCTGTTGTAGCCCATCCGCCTCAATGTTGTGCGTGTTGTGGCTTCACAAATGCTTTGCTGCATTCCTCGGTTGTAACGAGTGGTTATTTCAGTCAACGTTGCTCTTCTATCAGCTTGAATCACTCTTCCCATTCTCCTCTGACCTCTAGCATCAACAAGGCATTTTCGCCCCCAGGACTGCCGCATACTGGATGTTTTTCCCTTTTCACACCATTCTTTGTAAACCCTAGAAATGGTTGTGCGTGAAAATCCCAGTAACTGAGCAGATTGTGAAATACTCAGACCGGCCCGTCTGGCACCAACAACCATGCCACGCTCAAAATTGCTTAAATCACCTTTCTTTCCCATTCTGACATTCAGTTTGGAGTTCAGGAGATTGTCTTGACCAGGACCACACCCCTAAATGCATTGAAGCAACTGCCATGTGATTGGTTGATTAGATAATTGCGTTAAGGAGAAATTGAACAGGTCCTAATAATCCTTTAGGTGAGTGTGTGTGTGTGTATATATATGTATGTATATATATATATATATATATATATATATATATATATATATATATATATATATATATATAAATGTCATGCTTATGTGTTAGCAGAGAAAACTTGTTCACAAAGGTAGGTTGTCCCGAACATGCATTTTTGCAGCTAGTGCTGTTAATTTCGGGTTCTCTGGCAGAAGGGACTGATAAATGTGTCCAAGCCCACAGAAGCAAATTTCTCCTTCATAGTTACATCACACTGTAAATCTGTTATTTCAAGTTGCATGAAGTTTTGACTGTGAATGGAGTGTGAAAAACTACAAGTTCTATCTTCAGTTTGCTAAAGACTTGAATTTTTGCCTCTTTAACTCCCTCAGCAATTCCACAATCTTGTCTTTGTTCAGACTCATGTCAGCAGGACAGTTGGCTTCACATACATGTCTCACACTAGGAAAATGAGTAGAGTCCCACAACGAAAATGTTAGTCTTGACTTTTAGAGCTTTTAATGGACAGGCCCCTGAATATATCTCAGAAATGCTGGTTCCTTACACCTCTGGCCGCTCCCTCCGGTCTTCGGGCCAAAACCTTTTGAAGGTCCCCAAGACCCGGTTTAAAACTCGAGACCTGTCCTTTCAAGTAGTAGCCCCTAAACTGTGGAATGCCCTGCCCGTGTCTCTTCGTGTGGCTGACTCTGTTGACTCCTTTAAAAAGCAGCTGAAGACACTGTTATTCAGACAAGCTTTTAGTTAATTTACTGCTCTTTGTTTTATCTGTTGAACATTTGTTTTATCTATTTTTATTTGCACTCTGTAAAGCACTTTGTGATTTTATCTGTGAAAGGTGCTATATAAAGTTTACTTACTAACGTGAGCTTTAATTTGAATGCACAGATGTTATACCGTGTGACAATTTTTTGTGCTCTTGCAACGATTTGTTCAGATTATTTAAGCACTCCATATCAACCGTAAATGCAAGGTCCTGTAGACATTGTTCCAAATCTGTCGCTTTGTCTGAAGTCCTTTGTCACACAGTTCCTGGACAGGCTGATGGCAAAAACTTCAGGACACACAATTTTTGCAGTGTGCAGCTTGCAAGTTTTGACAAACTCATCCTCACTGTACGACTTGATATTTTGCTAGCAATCAGGGAGCTCGCTTTTATGGCAGCATCACTAACCTCTCAGCTCCAGGTGAAAATACTGTTTTTTTTCTCTTCAGGCCCAACAACAAGTCGTATATCTGTCTTAATCCTTCGTTCAAGTTGCTGTATTTTTCTCCATGCCGAGTCTCGGTGCTGTTTAAGGCTACATTACTTCAGCACTTCCACTTGTTGCCTACATACTAATCACACCGGTTTCTCCATGAGAAAGGAATTAATCTATTTTTCTTGAAAAATCTGGCACTTAGTGTCCACTTCCCTCTTGACAGACACTTTGATGAGTGTGTCCCAGTCAATTAAAGAGCCCGTTGACTGCCAGTTTAAGTACAAAGTGTAGCTTTAAAGTGTCAAAACTTGCACACATGAACTGTTTGGATTCATTTATTAAATGAACAGAGAATGGGAGCACATGACATGCATCAAAATGTTTCTGCAACCGTTTCATGGTCTCCTTGGTAAAAGTTACTTCATCTGCACAATTTCAATGACCAGAGGTTAAACCTCATGACAAGCAGGCCTAGAGGATATAAAGTGGTTCTAGATTCATAAACTCAATGATTTTGACCATCACTTTGGACGGTTGCCATGTTGAGGGGGCACACACTGGAGTCCACAGCCACTGTAGCAGCATTTGAGGTTCTTGGGACACTGACTGTCATCAGTGCATTCCTTTTTACATGTGGTGAAAAAAGGGATTGGGTCAGGGCAGGATCCTGGTTTGGTTTCTGTAAAGAGAAAGTTACAGGTCAAATCCATTTAGAGGCAAACCCACAGTAAGAATGCATGTTTTACAATGTCAAAATATACACTTTATTTCACACCTATATTCATAGCAGGGGCCAATATTGTGGGTGCAATTTAAGATGTTTCTATTGGCCCTCTTTATTTGAGGGAGTTACTGCAGCCCTATACTCCAGAGCTTTGAGGTCAGCTGAATTTGCTTCAGATGTGCTGTATAAATGACCTTAAATGGCATCAGTCAATTAACCCTGAATCATCACCTTGAATTACAGATCAAGTAAATAAGTGAAGAGTGCATTACTTATGACTGGTCGCTGACAGGTATGCCCACAGCCATTGGAGCAGCATTTATCATCCTCCTTACAGTCTTCATCAAAAGTGCACAGTTCGACACATTCTCCAGAACCACTTGGACTAGGGCACAATCGTTTGTCCTTACGCTTGGGCTCACCTGTGGACATTCAGGAAGTTTGGATAAAAAAAACGTTCCTGTTTTTTTACTGCTCTTAAAAGAACTGAAAATATATAATCTTAGTAACAAGTATTAATTTATTCAAAGGTGAGACAAGGATAATGTAGGATTTCATCACCATTACTGAGAAACCATGAGCAATACATAAACATCCACCACATGTATTCCTGAGGGACATGTTACCTCTTGGCTTTTCACAAACACGTCCACAGCCGTCGAAGCAGCACTTCAGGTTTCCCTCACATTCACTGTCTGTGGAGCACTGATCCAGACAACCGACCTCTACGTGAATGTCTGTCCTGGGCTTGGGACAGACTCCAGGTTTCTCTGAATCCACTGGAAACAAATTTAATCAATTAGCCAAAAAAAAAGTCTACTTCATAGTCAGATGTGTTAAAGATTCAGTTAAATTTTACAACAAAGTTTGTGATTGTTGTCCAACATCATTACTAGTGCAAAAAAAAGAATTATAGATTTTATCCTACACCTATATTTTGTGACCAACATTGCGTTTCAGAAAATCATTCTGTTGAAGAACATGATCTGGTGCTTGGATTGTGAAATAGTGTCACTGAACAATCAGTTGCCCTGTGGTCCACATGTAATTAAAGGATATGACAAACAGGAGTGTTCTCCTTATGACTGGCTCCCAACAGGTGTGCTGTAAATTTGCAATTAAACCTGTAATTGTATTAATGCAATAAACAAACTCAATGGTGTGATACATTCCAGACAAACAGGACCATGTTCCAGTTTAGTGCATTAGTGATCAAGTAAATCCATGTCTTATTTTCACAAATGTTACTGAAACATTAAAACCTCTGGACATTGCGGTATATATATAGAATTAAGTATATACACGACATCGGTGTTCAATGTTCTCTATATAAAAGCATATTCAAAGTGACTGACCTTCCACAGCAGAGAGCAGAGGCACAAAGGCCAGGGCCACAGTCAGGAGGCAGAGGACAGAGCGCACCATGTTGTTCACTGCTGCAGACACAGACACAGATTAAACTCATGTACAGCTTCTATTTATCCTCCTGAAGAGGAGCCTCAGTACAGAGCTGTCCTTGTGCACGTCAAATTTTATATTGATTCTGTAGATTCCTGCCTTGCAACTTTTTCACCATCTAACATTGTAATGATCTGATATTTTGTGTTTACTTTAGCGTTAACACCTTTTGAGTAAGTGCATCAGCTAATTGATTGCAATTAAACCGTTAGAATTTCTGCTCACCTGTGTTGTCTTCCACCTTAAATGTTCCAGTCTAATGACTCCCCAGGCAGCCGGAGCATCTTAAGAAGGTTCCGGGCCAGACAACTGTGTGCTGAGGAGGAGGGGTGTCCAAATATTTTAGCTTCTTGTATCTAGTTTGTTTTCCACAGTTAACACTGATAAAGTAATATAGAGCTCTATTTTAATAACAGATTTGATTGAATAAAGATTAACACTGTTTTGCTTAAAAAAAAAATTACGTTTAACAATATTATTGGATTTGCTGGAACTGACCTGTGATGCAGTGTGGGAGTCACCAATTAAGGGAGTCGCTCTATAAAAGGAGCCAACCTCAGTCTGATCAGAGATGGTGCTGTGTGTCCAGGCTGTTAATTCAATGCTGATTTTTACTGTTGTTGGTTTTTGTTTTGTTTTTTGTAACGGTCTTTAAATAAATGCTCTTGGGTCTGCACTGGACAAATTAGTAGTGATGGTGAGATGAAGCCCCATGAAGCATCGATACTTTCAGTCAACTGTGCCGACACATGTACCGACACTTCATAAGGATTCATTTACTCTATGGCGCCATCAAGAGGTCAATACAATGTACTGCAATCTAGTTTCCACCTCAGTGCCATCAATTGAACAAATGTACTACAAAACCAGTGATACCACAGTGAAACACATTAGAAATAGGAATGCACTTGTGTTACTTGTAGTAGTACTTCTAATTAAATAAAGAGAATTAAACCCCAATATTTTTCATAATTTTTTATTCAAAAAAAGTAGCTTCTCTAAAGAAGCAGGACTAAGGCAGTTCTGTTTTTTGTGAGGATTTCTCCTGCTTTAGAAAAAATCCTCTCACAGGCACAGATGAAGTTGGAGTGCAAAGGTACATGGTGCCAGTGTGAATAAATGTGGACATTTATTTCTTTTTCTTCTCCAGTACTGCAGTGGGTCCTCCTAGTCTGTTTGGTTCTGCCAGGTATTTCTGTACTTCGATTGTTGCATTTACTGTCGGTGATGTAGATGTGGGAGTTTTACTTTGCTGAATGGACTAAAATACTGGACACAAAAATATCAGTTTGCATGAATATGAAGTGTGGCATTTTGCAGAAAGCCTGTGAGTAAAACTGTCAGCAAAATAAATAAGTATGCAAAGCATGTATATTGTAGTGATGGCAGCATACTGTGTATATATACACTGGCAGTATGGAAAATGATTATTTGGGAATGATAAAAATGGAAATGATACTTTACAGTGAGGTGAGGGTGGTTGGGGTTGGGGGTTGACAATGATTGTGCTTTTGTTACATTGAGGTATGACAGTGATTGCACGCTCCATCCTTCCCTCACTCGTGAACAAGACCCCGAGATACTTGAACTCCTTGACTTGAGGCAGAGACTCATCACCCACCCGGAGAGGGCAAACCACCTTTTTCCGGCCGAGGTGGCTGGGCACACCCTTAGGCATAGGGTGAGGAGCTCGGTCGCACGGGAGGAGCTCGGAGTAGAGCCGCTGCTCCTAAAGGTTGAGAGGAACCAGTTGAGGTGGCTCAGGCATCTGCTCAGGATGCCTCCTGGACGCCTCCCTAGGGAGGTGTTCTGGTCATGACCCACCAGAAGGAGGCCCCGGGGAAGACCCAGGACACGCTGGAGGGACTATGTCTCTCGGCTGGCCTGGGAACGCCTTGGGGTCCCACCGGAGGAGCTGGAGGACGTGTCCGGGGTGAGGGAAGTCTGGGAGTCCCTGCTTAGACTAATGCCCCCGTGACCCGGCCCCGGATAAGCGGAGGAAAATGGATGGATGGATAGTAATTGCAGCATTTCACAATCAATATTAATTATGAAAGAAATATTCTATAGAAATATTACTGGACATCCCTTGTTGGGAGAAATGAGATAAAAATATTTCCACACAGAGGACATCCTCCTCTTCTTCGCTGGTTCCATTCTCTCCTGACTCTCTCCTCACTTTCCTAATTTTTCCAAACTCTTTCCAAATCATCTCTACCTCTCTCCAAGCTATCTCTAACTCTATCCAAACTGTCTCCAAACTCTCCCTGACCACATCTCTCCATCAAACACCCACATTTTGAATGGAGCCTGAGGGTTTATATCGCTGTCAAAAGCTGAAGCACTTCCTGAATCAGTCACGTGGTACATCCGGATAGCGAGGCTTCGGACGTCATTATTTTCAGCTCCTCCCCTAAATGAAGAAAGCCTCGATACACGCATCGCGGAAACGTCCCCTCCCCTACTCGGCACACGCTTTGAAGCCTTGATGACAAATCATCTCAGCTCTGCTCTGTTCCTCGTCAAAACCACTGAGGTTGCTATCCTGGTGATCACAGCAACTGAAGATTAACCTAGAGGAGGGCACTGACTTCACTCCACACACTGAAATGCTCCCCTGTGCCATCTAAATGTCAGGGTATGATGACAAGGCTGATTGGGCAATGTTTTAGGCCCAGTTTAACTGTTGGCCCAGGCTGCAAGATGATCCATGGACAAGAGCCCCCCAAATAGCCGTGTGTCTCACAGGGGACATTTTGTCTAATCTGCCCCTGCTGAGTCCTGAAGACAGATGTGAATGCAGAACTTTAGTCAGGGCTTTGAAGAGAAGGTTCAGGTCCTGCTCCATCTCCAGTGTGCTTCACTCAGAGTTGTGTAACCGTCCGTGAACAACTCAGGGAACTTGCCAATGATATTGAAGGACTGGTTCATCGCATCTATGCCCAGATGCCACCTGCCAAACAATCTGAACTGACTTGAGTTTCTTTTCTACAGGCCCTGTTTCTGTCTGACCTGTGTATACGGACACTCCTGGTTCACACTAGATCACTGCTGCACAAAGCTAGAGGAGGAACTGCTGAGCAACCCGACAGCTCCTTTGAGGGATCAAGTGCAGGAGAATGCAAGTGTTCCAGAGGCAAAACCACTAGACCCGAGTGAGTTTATTCAGCTGACTCATGTCACATTGGAGAAGAAATCAAGTAATCCAGCAATTTTGAAAAGCTAGAACATTCTTTCTTGGGACCAAAAACACAGAACTCGGGGAAGTTTAAACATTGTTTTTTTTACAAAAGTGCAAAAAGGCAAATGACGGTAGACCAGACGGTGTGTCGGGAGCGAGGACTTTGCCGTGGTCCAAGGGAAAAGCCTGAGTAGAGAACAGTACCGGTACAGAAAGATGACAGATATAGTGTGTATGAGAGTGTTCCATTATCTACAAACAGTTTTCTCTTGCTCTGTGTAGATTTGTGCTACAGCTAAGGTCAGACTCTCCTGAGACCTGGTGATGATGAGAATTGAATGACAGAGGTCAGATACTGTGCATGTTTTGCTGGTATAGCTTTGTAAATGAAAATGTGGGTGTGTATAAATCTGCGGGTCTGCAGTGAGGTCCAGCCAACCCTACTGTACAGATCACAGTGGTGAGTATAGGAACTGTCAAAAGTAATAAACAAAGTGCGCTGTGGTAAATAATACCAAGATTATTTTAAGGTGTTTGCTGCGTAACCATAAATAATGTCGCCATAGTCCAGAGAAAATGAAGTGAATTTAATTCATGTTATTATTAAATGAGAATTTTAAATGAAAAACAGGCTTCATTCCTTTAAAAAAGAATTGAATTTTAAGTGTTTGTGAAAGTTTGTCAATGTGTCTTTTAAAAGAAGTCTGCAATCCAACCAAATACAGAGGTATTTATAATAAGGGAGTTGTTCAATGAGGTCACCATTTAAAGTACACGTGGGGTCGTAGGAGCCCGTGACATGACATCGGGTGAAGTGCATATTTTTAGTTTTGACAAATTGAGGACCAGTTTAGATTTATTAGTGTTCAAATGCATTTTGTAATTTGGATAGAGCTTCCTGAGCAGTGGGTGCGATACAATACAACATTGTGTCATCCTCATAAAAATGGGCAGTACGATAGGAAAATATTATTAATATGCAAAGTAAAAAGTAATGGGCCAAGGACTGAACCTTGGAGAATTTTTATTATTTACCAGGGAGATATGTATCCATCTGCCATTACTGATTGTGATGAGACAAACCAATTTAGAGAAAACTCATCAAAACCAAAGGACACAAGTTTATTTAGGACAATATTTGAGTCTACAGTATCAAAGTCAAAAGAAGTGTTTCATATAAGTGTTTCATATAAATAGGGTGACCAGACATCCCTATTTACCTGGGACAGTCCTAGTTTTTAGCCCTGTGTCCCCCTGTCCCAGAAGATTTATGCCATTTTACACAAGAAGTGTCCCAGGTGTCCCTATTTTTGACCAGTTTGATACCTGCCAACAGTAAAATGCAGAAAACTGTGCTTGAAAATTAGCACCAAAAAAAAAAAAGAAAAAAATGACAGAAGTCCCTCATTCTGTACTGAGCCACAAGTGAGTCAAGAATGGACAATGTTACTCATTCTTTTTTATTTATTCCAAATATTCCAACCTGGGTGTGTCTCAATTTTTTATTTTTGAAAATCTTGTCACCCCACACATAAGTGCACAGACTTCTTACACTGATGATGATGATGATGCATAAACTCTCAGCAGCTCCTAAATAAAACCCCAAACTTGAGACATTAAGGTCTGTGAAATTATTTTGCACGATTACTGATGTTATTCAATAAATTAGAATGTAGGTCAGAAGAACTAAAAACTAACTAAAAATAATGTAATGTCTATAAAAATAGGCTATATACAATTGTGCAAGGGATCGGCTATACATGTATTTTATTTGCACACTTACAATGTATTACTTTATTTACTTTTACTTATAAGCTACTCACTTAGTCTGTTTATTCTACTGACAGTAATCAACACTGCTGTTGTCTTGGTCACTCGTTTATCATTATTGTTGTAGTCCACCTTGTCCTAGGGAATCATAATGTGATAAAAGCCAATCTGTAAAAATCTATCTGTAAAAATTGTCTTAAAGAACTCTGTGTTTCACAAAGTGTCCACGTTATCTGTGGTGACTAAACAGCTATCGTCAGTGTAAAAATAAGTCGACTATGCAGACTGTCCTCACTAGTGGAGCCAAACCAACATGGCATCAGATTAAAACCTACATTTTTTGTGTGAGACATATAAGATAGACATCCACCAGACAGGTCCCCCTTGAACACGTAAAACACAATCCATCCATTTTCTTCCGCTCATCAGGGAACGAGTCGTCAGAGTTCCTTCACACCAGACACGTCCTCCAGCTCCTCCAATGGGACTCCAAGTTGTTCCCAGTCGAGAGACACAGTCCCTTCACCTTGTCCTGGGTCTTCCCCGGGGTCTCCTCCCAGTGGGACATGCGTCCAGGAGGCATCCTGAACAGATGCCCGAGCCACCTCAGCTGGGTCCTCTCGACATGGAGGAGCAGCGGCTCTACTCCCTCACCCAGAAAACCTGAATAAGATCCACACAAGGTGATTTGACACTATAGGAGAATAAGAAAAAAACTCAAATTTACACATCAAATGTAATATTGATTCTGTAGATTCCTGACATTGATGTATGAGGAAAAATGCACTGCAACTTTTTCACCATCTTATTTATTTACTTATTTCAGGGACAGTGCATATTAATCAACATTTCTCTAAATATGCCAGAATTAGCCAAAGGTTTTTTTTCATCCGTCGTCCCTTGACAGCAGATACTGTCCACCTAAAAACACCTAAAAACAAGAGTAAAAATGACAATACAATAAATACATAGAAAACAGTCGAGAAACATATGCACTATTACATAAGACGGCAGACTCACAACAATCATTCAACTACACACCATCACTCATAAAGAAAGCACATACACACACGACAATCGCACACAGACACAGGGTAAGAGGCCAGCAGGGGGCAGCGACAGTGGATAAAGTCAATGTTCACAGATCTGGTTTGCAGTTGGCCGTTGTTTTAACTGTATTTTAAAGGTGTGGTCAGTGTTAGTGGATCTGATGGTTGTGGGTGTGAGGTTCCAATCTGAGGCAGCACGAACAGAAAAAGCTGTTTGCCCAAAGGAACTTTTCCTGAGGTGGATGATGCAGTCTCCTCGTGCTGCTCCTCGTGCTGCTCCTCGTGCTGCTCCTCGTGCTGCTCCTCGTGCTGCTCCTCGTGCTGCTCCTCGTGCTGCTCCTCGTGCTGCTCCTCGTGCTGCTCCTCGTGCTGCTCCTCGTGCTGCTCCTCTAGTTCTACTGTGGCTGGTGGTTCTGATGGAGATAAACTGACTGAGTGGTGGAGATGACAGACCGTGAATGATTTTATAGATTAGGCAGAGATTAGAATATTTGATCACGTTATCCAGGCTGAGTAAATGGTGTTTTTGGAGTATTGGACAGTGGTGAAAATGATTTGTTTTTTTATCCAGAATTTTAACAGTTCACTTGTCGAGTGATTGCAGAGGTTTCAGTGTTGTGGTATTTGCCAAGGACCAGACGGGTAAACAGTCTGTAATGTGAGAGAATCATTGAGTGCATAAACATTTTAGCTGCTTGGGTGGACATTTGATGCCGAATGTGTTTGAAGTAGCGAACACTGACATTTATATGATTACTTATTTTATTAATGTGAGATTTGAATGATAATTTTGAGTCTATTAGAATCCCGAGATATTTGTATTGTGGGACAATTTGCAGCCGTTCTCCAGGGACAAGGATGTCTGGAACTTTATGGGAAGTGTTGTTGGATTTACTGAAAATCATTGCTACTGTTTTGGATGTATTCAATTTAGGACAGGAGTGATTTAGCCAAGATGAGATTTGAGCCATGGAGTGAGTTTGTCCACGACCTGGGAGATGTTATTGCCGTGTGTATATTACCGTGTCGTCAGCGTACATTAGTACGTGGACATTGTTGCAAATGGAGGGAATATCATTAATGTATAGTGAAAATAACAGTGGTGCTAATGTAGACCCTTGGGGAACCCCGGTGGACAAAGACAGTGCTGAAGATTGTGTAAGAATATAAGCCTAATGTACACTGCATTAGTTGTCATTTGTTGGTATTTAAAATGCTGTTACTTTTGGTATTTTTAAATACCAACTGTTACTTTCTAATATTTTAATGTGATATTTTGTGTTTAGTTCAGGGTTGACACCTTTTGTTTTTGTAACTGTTTGTGTTGGTGAAGTTGAGTAAATGTTTTGTCAGTTACTGGTCTGTTTTGGAGACTGGCTTTAGTGAGTTGAGACTGCTGCCGTTTTGCTCAGAGACGTTCAAGCTGAGTGAGTTTATTCAGCCGACACGTGCCGTCACATTGGAGAAGAAACCAAGACCCAAACCACAACAATAATGCTAACTTCTATTAGAACATTAAATGTAACATAAAAACAGTCAGTGGTGTCATTTAAATATTAGGCTCTGAAATTAGGATTAGCCCCCAACAAAGACGTACCTTTGTAAAACGTCCTCCAGTGAAGTTTTCTTTGTATTTCTAAAGTCTTCAACATGTTGTCAGTGACTTCCACCTGCAGCTCCCTGTCCACTGCCTGATCTGTCAGGATTTAGAGCAACTCTGCAAAAACCTCAGACATTACACTATGAAGGAAATGTCCACACTGACTGTCCCTCTGATTGGAACTTGCCGGCTACTGTTGTGCACAGTACAGTATTCTGAATGCTTAGAACACAGCCATGTTCAACTGATTAAAAAGAAAAAGTAACTGCATTTTAAATAACAAATGACTTGTATTCTTACACAAGTTAAAATATAGCCTTTTAAACCAGAATAAACATAACTGAAGATGGCTTAATCCTTTGGCCTAAATGATGCAGAGGCTGATGGGTTAAAATATAGGCTATATTATGGATTAGGGTATTTTTTGTTAAGTAGTTTCAAATGTACCATTGTCTTATAGCAAACACCCACATGAGTTTTATTGCCCATGACGTCAAGTCCATGTGTCCCAAAAGCTGTGAGCTGAGCCTAAAGTCTATTCTCCGAGTCTGCACCCACAAGTCTGTGCCCAGGAGGACATGAGTACAGAGAATGATAATCTATGGAAATCCTCTTCAAAACAGCAGTCATAACACCAGCTCAATTCAATGTTCTCTTTGCAGCACTGCACAACAGGCTGTTCAACATTTATATTAAAGACTTCCCACACGTTTGTAAGCCAGAGTTAAATAATCTCATGGCAAGCAGGTCTAGAGTATATAAAGTGATTCAAGATTCATACAAAAAGATTGTGATAATTACTTTTTATTTTGACTTCAGACATGTTCAGGGGGCACACACTGGAATCCACAGTTGCTGTAGCAGCATTTCAAGTTCCCGGGACACTGACGGTCATCAGTGCATTCCTCTTTACATTTGTTGAAATGGGGGATTGGACGAGGGCAGGATCCTGGTTTAGGCTTAGGCCCACCTGTGGACATTCAAGAAGTTTGATTTAAAAAAAAAAAAAAACAATGAAAAAGTTTGAGATATATATATATATATATATATATATATATATATATATATATATATATATATATATATATATATATATATATATATATATAGATATAGTAACAAGTATTAATATATACAAAGACACAGGGCAAGGATAATGTAGGATTTGATCACTACAATATTGAGATGACCATGACCAATACTAAAATATCCGCCACATGCATTCTTGACACGTTACCTTTTGGCTTTAGACAAGTATATCCACAGCCGTCGAAGCAGCACTTTAGGTTTCCCTCACAGTCACCGTCTGAGGAGCACCATTTCCCACATCTGACGACTGTCAGGTCAATGTCTGTCCTGGGCTTAGGACAGACTCCAGGTTTCTCTGAATGCAATGGAAACAATTTAAGTTTAGTTACCTGAAAAAACCCAAATCTGACTATGAAGTAGACCATTTTATGAAAGTTACATATTTCAAGTTATTTTACAATGACAAATTTCTGTGATTGTCAAAGAACATGACCAGGTCAAAAAAAAATTCTAGTTCCACACCTAAATCCTAAATTCTGTTACCAACCTCTTCGTTAATATTTTTCAAAAGATTATTTCAGTTGACATCAGAACATGATCAGGTGCTTGTGAAACAGTATCACTGATGACCCTGGGTCATCTCCTTTAACTGAACCAAACACAGGAGTGTATCATTTATGACTCCTGACAGGTGTGCAGTAAGTTTGGACTGAAATTGTAAATGAATTAATGTAATATATACAGAACATTCAATGTCTTGCTGTGAAACATTCCAGACAAACAGGACCATGTTCCAGTTTAGTGCATTAGTGATCAAGTAAACCTATGTCTTATTTTCACAAATGTCACTAAAACACCATATGAAGCTACACAAGCTCATAGAATTGAGTATAAATGACATGGGTGTTCAATATTCTCCATTTAAAAGCATATTCAAAGTGACTGACCTTTCCCTGCAGAGATCAGAGGCACAAAGGCCAGGACCACAGTCAGGAGGCAGAGGACAGAGCGCACCATGTTGTTCACTGCTGCAGACACAGACAGATTAATTCTATAGATTCCTGACACAAGTGTATGAAAAATTGTTTAATTATAATAGTCTGATATTTTGTGTTTAGTTCAGAGTTGACGGCTTTTGTTGTTCTTGTAACAGTTTGTGTTGAAGTTGATGTAAATGTTCTATTTATCAGTTTTTTGAGGGACTGGCTTTGAGTCAAGACTGCTGCTGTTTTGATCTTGTTGTGGTGCGAGTTATGTCCTACAGTCGCCCTTGAGATCAGAAAATAAACCAGAAGAAATTCCTCACACCAGAATGCTACATTGGTGTCAGATGAGACGAGCCAAACCTCCTTGGTAAAGGTTCAAATAACTTAACCTTGTCTTTGCTGAGCTACCAGTCGAAGATGTTAACGTCTGTGTGACTAATGTAGCTAGTCCGTTACACAGGCCTAAATTTAAAGCAAACAGGTAAAAATGACAATATGTAAAGAGGTTTGGGATGTTGATTATTTAAAACAGTTCTGCAGTTAAAGTTGGCCTGTGACATAAAACATGAGTAAGTGCATCAGCTAATTAATTGTAATTGAATTGTTTAAATTTCTACTCACCTGTGTTGTCTTCCACCTTAAATGTTCCAGTCTAATGACTCCCCAGGCAGCCGGAGCATCTTAAGAAGGTTCCGGGCCAGACAACTGTGTGCTGAGGAGGAGGGGTGTCCAAATATTTTAGCTTCTTGTATCTAGTTTGTTTTCCACAGTTAACACTGATAAAGTAATATAGAGCTCTATTTTAATAACACATTTGATTGAATAAAGATTAACACTGTTTTGCTAAAAATAACGTTTAACAATATTATTGGATTTGCTGGAACTGACCTGTGCTGCAGTGTGGGAGTCACCAATTAAGGAAGAAGCTCTATAAATGGAGCCAACCTTTTTTTTTAGAAATTAGAACATTTTTGGAAAAGGTGTTGTGGTGTGAGTGGGGGAAATGTGAGATAAGTAGTGTTGGAGAAACTGAAGCCCCGTGAACCACTGAATCATTATGAAACACCTGCTTTGAAATGGCACACTGTTTTGAAGCAGAGTGATGTTAGAACAGCGACATCTGCTGGATATTTATATGTATTGCATTAGGGGGTTTACATTCACTAGACAGGCCTTTTGATCTTAATAAAGATATTTAACTTTGTAAATCTATAAGTTCTGTTCACTTGACATAATAATAATAATAATAAATGATGAATTGGTGAGTGAGTAGAGTAGATTGACAATGTGTGAAATTAACTTTAAGCAAAGTGCAATGAAAAACTGCCATTCTACTGGGGGGATTATTGGGCAAGAATATTGTGAATGAAGTCTGCCTAAGTGCTTATGCAACTTGTAGTCAAAGGGAAAGGAAACATATTGTTTTTGTAAGTGAAAGTGAATAAGGGCTAATGCTTTAGATTTTTATTCAGAAAAAGAATCATATCAACAGTTTTTGGCTTTAGACTACTCCTCTTCTGTCGCACTACCTCTCCAGCTTTGGAGAAGACCCGCTCACATGGTACAGAAGTGGCTGGGATGTGGAGATAGTCTATCGCCATTCTATGGAGATGGGGATAAATGTCTTTTCTGCTTTCCCAGTATTTGAGCGGGTCTTCTCCTCTTGGCAGATAGGCCTCTGAGAGGTAGCGCTGAACCTCCACTGTGGCATCAGCCGTGGTGCTGTTTGTACCTTGGGTTGCACCTAAAGGTAAAAATACAAGTTAATGAGGATACAGCTTAAGTTTACATATATTTTTAAAGCTAATAAAGTGAAATACAAACCAACTCGACAGTCTAGAAAGTCCCACAGACTGTCACCTTCCTCTGCTTCTGCAAGTCCTGCTGCTTCTGGTAATGGTCCCTAGAATTTATGAATGAAATGTTATAAACTATGCTGTTAGTCACACATGATTATAAACAAACAAAATAAAGATGTTACTGGTGTAGCTCTTACTGCCCCAATAATTTTGGAGCACTCAGCTGTGAGCCTCTTCACTGCTTCTTGTGCATGTGTCTGGTTCCCAAAAGCCATTGTTTTAAATCTTGGGTCCAGCAAGGTGGTCATTGCCAGAATGCTCACATTTTCTCCATTGCACTTGACGCTGAAGGCTTGTTGCAGGTTCTGACAGAGCATAACTGCTGCTGGTTGCACTAATGTGACTGCTCGCTGGGCCAGTTTGTGTTGAATCCCTCTTGTTAAGGGAATAATTTTTGATGCTGACACAGTTTTCTCTGCAGACAGTTCATTTGATGCCAGATTAATTGGGCCGAGTATACCGAGGCTCTCTTGAATGATCTCATAATCCATGGTTGAGAGAGGGGAGGTCTCAGACGAGAGGGACGCCAGTGCTGCTGCAACAGGTTCACACTGTTCAAACAATCTTTCCAGCATTAAAAAGGTGGAATTCCATCGGGTGTCGACCTCTTGCAGGAGTTTGTGCTGTGGCTTATTTAGTTGTTGTTGGATTTCTGTTAGTCTCTCCTTGGCTTTGACACTGGTTTTGAAAAATGTTACAATTTTTCTGGCTTTTGTTCTTATTTCTGCCAGTGGTGGTGTTTGGTCCAGGGCCTTTTTTACAACTAAGTTTAAAATGTGTGTGTAGCAAGGTATATTTGCAACACCAAGGAGTTTGGCAGAGAGGAGCATGTTTGATGCACTGTCAGTTATCAGACATTTTACTTTTTGTCTCAAACCCCATTTTTCCAACTGCACCACCATAGCATCTTTAATGTTTTCAGCTGTGTGTGATACACCAAAATGCCCTACACCAAGGAGTACACTTTCTAATTTCATGTCATTTACAAAGTGGCAGGTTACTCCGAGATATCCATCCATATTCATGGAGGTCCACATGTCTGCTGTGAGGCTGACTGTCTCAACATTCTCAAGATGTTTATTTGTTTGCTCCTGCACTTCTGCATATTTAGCCTCCAGCATAGATTTGACCGCCTGGCTTGTTGGTAGAACATAATCTGGATTCAGCTTCTGAACAAATTTTCTGAACCCTGGACAACCACTATTTTAAATGCTTGTAGGTCCATGACGATCATGTCCAGAAGTGCCTCATCCAGCTCAGATTGGCGGCCTTAAAATAATGAATTGATAAAACGTGAATGAATGAATGAATAAATAGATAAATAAATGAATGAATGAATAAATAAATAAATAAATGAATGAAAAAATAAATAAACTTAGAGTTATGAGTGAGTGTTTAACCAATTCTTTCCATAGCCTTGCCTACATGGGCTACATACCTTGCTGACTTGCTGCACCAGAAGCACATGCAGCAGCCACTGCTTCTGGATTTGTTTCTGGATGCTTCCTGCGTAAATGGTGAACCATTGAGGATGTATTGCAGGAATATGCCAGCTCTTGACCACATTTTAAGCACTTTACTTGTGTGGGGGTTTTCAAGTCAAAGTGCTCCCATACATAAGAGCGAACTCTTTTTGCTGGCTGTCCTCGACCCTCCATAGCCCTTCCTGTCTTACCTGTCCTAAACTTTCACACAAACTATCACTCTCACACTCAAACTTTCACACAATACTCACAGTTAAGCAGGCCTGCAATAACTGAAACCCTGAACACTTACTCTCATTTACCTTTCTATAACACTGTCACTTACCTATTTGATTGGCTACTACTAGCCTACCACTGTCACTTACCTGAAACTGCCAATATAAAATGACTTTGTAAATCAATGTATACAGCCTGGACTTGGCCTGTCTCTTGTGGGCTAAAGCCTAGACTGTAGACAAGGTACAAAGCCTATTACATATATTATTATTATTACACTTTTCTTACCTTTTTTACCTTACCTGATAGCTTACCTTTTCATTACCTTACCTCTTGTCTATATCTTACCTGTTATTACCTGAAATTTTATCTCAACAAACTTTCCCTTTCTCAAACAACAATAAGCAGTGGCGTCAGCAATTCTCCTCAAGACCCACAATATGAAAAGAATTCTGAACTCTTTTATAGCTATGACATAATTACAAGCCAATCCCCTTCAAACTTCCCGCAAAGCAGCGCACAATCAGAGCTCGTAACGTGGTGTTGACGTAATGAAGCCCCATATGTCATGGACACGTGATTTTTAGCCACGTGAATCCGACGTCGAATCAGGGCTTCGCAACCCTGAGATCACAGACTCGAGCGTAACATCTCTAGAGATAAGTAGTGATGGGGGAAATGAGATCTTCTGAGATGATGAGATCTCACAGCCAAATGATTCAAAATGTGGTACAGTAATGAGGTCTCATATTGCCGCCATCTGCTGTTACTTTACATACATTACAATATTTGAGCTGTGTATTAGCCTTAGTTATTTCAACTGACACTTTGAATATTTGTAAAGGCCTGTATATAAAAAGGATTATAAAAATAATAAAACATGTCACACAATTCTGTTTCATTGATTTTTATTTAAAAATACAATTTTTTCAAGGGTTTTTGGACTGAGATGTTTTTGTTTGTTTTTTTTGAAAGAAGGTCTCCAGCTTTTGAGAATATTCTCTCACAAGGAACAGAGGATTTGGTCCAGTACATTAATGGATCCTCGCTTCTCGGTATTGGAACTTCAGCAAGGTAACGGTCTACTTCAGTGGTTGCATCTGCTACAAAGCTGTTTGTTCTTCTACTGTTGTTAACATTTTCGTCAAGCTTATGCCAAATGTCATCTAAAAACAGCAACAGTTCAGTTAAATATTGCAAATAAAAGAAAATCATACACACATTCAAGACCCACATTTAGTCAAACCCAGACACCAAGTGCACTTTGAAATTTTAAACATATAGACTTTTGCTTACATCTCAGGGCAATCAAGGACGGTAACAGTAACTCACTACTTGACCAACTTACTCACCTACTTCTAACTCACCAACTTATAACTCACCAACTCACTAACTGACCAACCAACTATCTAATACACCTACCTAATAACTCACTGATTAATTAACTCACTAACTGACAAACTTACTAACTCGCTAACTCCTATAAACGCCGACAACAACCCACGAGTGGCGCTGCAAATTCAAACTGCTTATAAGCGCCGGATGAGTGTGAACCTCTCTGACGTCACCTGCTCTGGATGAGATCTCATCACGTGATCGCCTTGTTCATGATGCACGCTTCAGTTTGAGTCTCCATTGGGAGTCTCCACTTTTGTCCGGTACAGATCTCAAGATCTCATTTCATTTCACCCATCCCTACTGATTTTAACTGTTGCTAGTGTTTTTTGTAAAGATTCTTTAAATAAATGCACTTGGGTCTGCACTGGACAAATTAGTGGGAGGCAGATGAAGCTTCATGAAGTATTGAAGTATTTCATCCAATTGGTTCACTCCAGTACAAAGTTTCTTGAAGCTTCATTTGCTCTGGTAGGACATGTACTGGATGCAAAAATATCAGTTTGCATGAATTTGAAGTGTTGCATTTTGCAGAAAACCTGTGAATAAAACTGTCAGCAAAATAAATAAGTATGCAAAGCATGTATACTGTAGTGACACAACATACTGTGTATATATACACTGGCAGTATGGAAAATTATGTGGAACACTTCAGGGGAGAGAGTGTGGTACTTCTGCTGAGGTGTGGTCAGACCAGCTCCTGGAGAGAGCTGGGTCCCCTCAGGGGGTCAATAGGGAGGGATTGAAGGCCGACTGTATGGTCTGGTTGCATCTACTTTCACTTGCATTACAACACATCTTAACAAGTCTAGCCACCAAGAGGGAACAAAAGGGTTGACATGAAAGGTTTTTCTAACACTGTCTTTGACGACCAAACCAAATTAGTTTTAGTTACGAGACCATGTGATTTCTAAAAGGTAAAATAATGACACTATTTAAATTTCCATTACAGGAATGATGAAAATGGAAATATCCTTTACAGTGAGGTGAGGGTGTTTGGAGTTGGGGTATGACAATGACTGCTTTTGCAACGTTGAGGTATGATAGTAATTGCAGCATTGCACAATCAATATTATAACAAATCTTCTGTAGAAATATTACTGTACATTCCTTGTTGGGAGAAATGAGATCAAAATATTTCCACAGGACATCCTCTTCTTCACTGGCTCCATTCTCTCCTGACTCTCACTTTCCTAAATTTCCAAATCATTGCTACCATCTCTGTCTCCAAACTCTCCCTGACCGCATCTCTCCATCAAACACCCACATTTTGAATGGAGCCTGAGGGTTTATATCACTGCCAAAAGCTGAAGCACTTCCTGAATCAGTCACGTGGTACATCCGGGCAGCGAGGCTCCAGACGTCATCTTTTTCAGCTCCTCTCCTAAATGTAGTAAGCCTCGATACACGCATCGTGGAAATCCACATTTCTGGCTCCTCTGTAAAAACAGCTTTCCTGTCAGCACTGCAGTGATTACAGGTGTAAATAATTTAAATATTCAGAAAGACAAATGCCGTAGCTTTCATTTGATGTGTAGATTGTGTGGGTGACGCAGAAATACACATACATTGCTGTAAAGTTGTTACGTTAAGTGGCAGAGCCCGTTAACTGCCAGTCCAAGTACCATTTGTCCATATAAAACTTGCACAAATGAACTGTTTGGATTAATTTATTAAATGACGATCATTGTGGACTGTTGCCATGTTCAGGGGGGATACACTGGAGTCCACAGCTGCTGAAGCAGCATTTGAGGTTCTCGGGACACTGACTGTCATCAGTGCATTCCTTTTTACATGTGGTGAAAAAAGGGCTCGTGTCAGGGCAGGATCCTGGTTTGGATTCTGTAAAGAAAAAGTTACAGGTCAAATCTGTTTAGAGGCAAACCCACAGTAAGAAAACATATTTTACAATGTCAAAATATACATTTGATTTCACACCTATATTCATATCAGGTGCCAATATTGTGAAATAGTATTACAATTCAAGATGTTTCTATTGATCCCCTTTATTTGAGGGAGTTACTGCAGCCCTATACTCCAGAGCCCTGAGGTCAGCTGACCAGCTCCTGCTGGTTGTGCACAAAGATTTGGTCAGCTGAGCTGTATAAATAACATGATTTTTACTTTTAAACCTTGTGTTGATTATTTTGTGTCTTGCATGAAGGTGAACTTGTTTCTCTGTAGGAATGTGACAAAAATTTTAGGATGTCTCCACTAGAACCAGTCACTTCAGTCACTGGATACTGGTATTCCTCTTCAGGTTGACAAGAGGCCTAGCAATACATCTTTTTAGTGACTTCAGGCATCTCTTAGTGACGTATTCTACCTCTCTGTAAACAGCTAACCATACATTTCTTTGTGACCTTGTACGGACAGTATGTAAAATTAGTTAAGTCCTTATAAGACCAGCCTTCTATAGATAGTACCTTGAAAAGGCTTTAAGTACTGGAAAACTCCTCTGAAACGCCACGCATGTGCCTGCTGTCTGTAACTTCATTCATCTGATCAGATAAACTTCTTTCAACTCTCTACCTGGTCTACAATCTCTTCCTTCACGATTTCATAGCATCAGTCAATTAACCCTGAATCATCTCCTTGAATTACAGATCAAATAAGTGAAGAGTGCATTACTTATGACTGGTCGCTGACAGGTATGCCCACAGCCATTGAAGCAGCATTTATCATCCTCCTTACAGTCTTCATCAAAAGTGCACATTTCTACACATTCTCCAGAACCACTTGGACTAGGGCACAATCCTCGTTTGTCCTTACGCTTGGGCTCACCTGTGGACAGTCAGGAAGTTTGGATTAAAAATGTTCCTGGTATTTTTTTAATGCTCTTAAAGAACTGAAATATATATATTCTTAGTAACAAGTATTAATTTATACAAAGAGGTAGGACAAGGACAATGTAGGATATCATCACTATTACTGAGAAACCATGAGCAATACATAAAACATCCACCACATGTATTCCTGAGGGACATGTTACCTCTTGGCTTTTCACAAACACGTCCACAGCCGTTGAAGCAGCACTTCAGGTTTCCCTCACATTCACTGTCTGTGGAGCACTGATCCAGACAACCGACCTCTGTGTGAATGTCTGTCCTGGGCTTGGGACAGACTCCAGGTTTCTCTGAATCCACTGGAAAAAAAATGTAATGAATTGCCAAAAAAGTCAACTTCATAGTCAGATGTGTCAAAGAGTCAGTTAAATTTTACAAAGTTTGTGATTGTTGTCCAACATCATTACTAGTGCAAAAAGAATTTCAGGTTTTATCCTACACCTATATTTTGTGACCAACGTCATGTTTAAGATCAATTCTGTTGAAATCAGAAGATGATCAGGTGAAATAGTGTCACTGAACAATCAGTTAGCCCTGTGGTCCACATGTAATTAAAGGATATGACAAACAGGAGTGTTCTCCTTATGACTGGCTCCCAACAGTTGTGCTGTAAATTTGCAGTTAAACCTGTAATTGAATTAATGCAATATACACAAATTCAATGCTGTGAAACATTCCAGACAAACAGAACCATGTTCCAGTTTAGTGCATTAGTGATCAAGTAAATCCATGTCTTATTTTCACAAATGTCACTGAAACATTAAAACCTCTGGACATTGTGGTATATATAGAATTAAGTATATACACGACATTGGTGTTCAATGTTCTCTATTTAAAATCATATTCAAAGTGACTGACCTTCCACAGCAGAGAGCAGAGGCACAAAGGCCAGGGCCACAGTCAGGAGGCAGAGGACAGAGCGCACCATGTTGTTCACTGCTGCAGGCACAGACACAGATTAAACTCATGTACAGCTTCTATTTATCCTCCTGAAGAGGAGCCTCAGTACAGAGCTGTCCTTGTGCCCGTCCTGCATTAAACATGATCATCCTGCAACTTCTTTGGGCGTGGCAATAATAGTAAGAATACTGGTCATACGTCATCTGTAGACCTCACCCAGGAAACTTAAATAAGATCCACACAAAGTGATTTGATTGTTTTGACACAGTAAGAGAAGGACAAAAACTAAATTTTACACATCGAATTTAATATTGCTTCTGTAGATTCCTGACATAGGTCCATGTGGAACAAAGCACTGCATTTTTTTCACCATCTAATATTGCAATGATGTGATATTTTGTGTTTAGTTCAGAGTTTACACCTTTTGAGTAAGTGCATCAGCTAATTAATTGTAATTGAATTGTTAGAATTTCTACTCACCTGTGTTGTCTTCCACCTTAAATGTTCCAGTCTAATGACTCCCCAGGCAGCCGGAGCATCTTAAGAAGGTTCCGGGCCAGACAACTGTGTGCTGAGGAGGAGGGGTGTCCAAATATTTTAGCTTCTTGTATCTAGTTTGTTTTCCACAGTTAACACTGATAAAGTAATATAGAGCTCTATTTTAATAACACATTTGATAGAAGAAAGATTTACACTGTTTTGCTAAAAAATAACGTTTAACAATATTATTGGATTTGCTGGAACTGACCTGTGCTGCAGTGTGGGAGTCACCAATTAAGGGAGTGGCTCTATAAAAGGAGCCAACCTCAGTCTGATCAGAGATGGTGCTGTGTGTAAAGTGATGGTAAAACTGAAACCTAATGAAACGTTGAACCACTTTGAGACAAATGCATTGAAAATGACACACTGCTTTGAATAATTTGACACAGTCAGAAGAGAGACATCTGCTGGATTTGTCTGTGTGATGCATTTGTGTGGATGTGATTAAAGCTTTTGTGAACCTCACTTACCCCCTTCCTCTAACCCTCACTCCCCTTTTATGTGATTTTTATCTGGATGAATTTTATTTTATTTTTATTCTGTTATAACATATGTTTTTTATGAAATTGTTTTAGATTATTTTGTGAAAACTTTGTGTTTAAATTAAGTTGCTTTTTCCACTTTGGCGCAACTCATGTTTTTAAATGTGCTATACAAATAAATTGGCTACTGTGTAATAAAAAATGTACTTTTCAAACTGGTGTCTTTGTGTCTTATACTTACGTTTGAATTAGTTGTACTCTTTCTTGGCCAACTAAAGAGTTTGCAGCTACAGAGGTATTATAAACTGGAAAATTGGAGAATAAAATGATGTAACATTTTCTGTGTGTGTATCCTGAAGCATTTTATTACCCACATAAATGATTTGCTGCACCACCAGGAGCAGGACCAACAGCAGCAGCCACTGCAGTTGGAGTTGTCTCCAGGTTTTTGGTGCACAAATGTCTCAGCATTGATGAAGTGTTGCTGCTGTATGTCAGCTCTTGAGCACAAATCAAACACTTGACTTTATTCGAGCTTATTAAGTCAAAGTGCTCCCATGCATATGACCGTGCTCTTTTTGGTGGTAATAGCTGTCCCTCCATATCTCTTCCTTATTGTCTCACTCACGCTCTCTATGGACCACTCAAACTCACTCTCAAGACTTACCTACCACTTACCTATATCACTTACCTAAAACTATGACTATGTGTATTATATAGGCCCAGGTGTGTGTTGATGTGAATCTGTGTATGTGGTGGAGTGTATCTTGTGTTATGTAATATGTCACCAAGTGTATATAAATGTATCTGTATTAGGTGTAATCTATTCTTACCTGTTGTATTTTATCTGCTTTAATATAAACTTTCCCTTATTGAATAACTAGTATAGTGTTAGAAATGCCATCAACAAAATGTCCTCCTCTCAAAACCCACAATTCTTGGGGGATTAACTCTTTTAAAGCTCTGACACAATTACAAACCACCACCATCAAAATTTGTGCGAAGCAGCTTGAAACCGACACACTCGACACGCATCTCTGCTTTCTTGCCTCACCTTTGTTTTGTTATGCTTGGCTCAATTTACAGTTTCATTTGGTCCACTGTGAGATCGCCTTCTTTTAGTGGTGCTGTTCTGGGCTGAGCTCGGACTGGTCACACCTGAGCTCTGTGAGTCGAGCTGGATTTTGCCCTGTACGTGGTCTGACAGGCGGTGGGTTTGGGCTCTGTAAACTTTTAATCCACTGAATGAGTGTGTACGGGTGGACTCAGATTTTATATATTGTAGTTATTGTTAATGAAATTAGAACACAGTTTCCTTTAATATGTTAAATACACATGATGTAAATTAAGTGAAACCTGGGTCTTTCATTTGAATATGCTTATCTGTGTGTCTTATACTTAGGTTCTAGTCCCCAGACTAGATTTGGGGTGGCGCTGTTGCAACACTTACATTTATTAGTACTATCTCACATTATTAACCCCTCGATTGCCACAATAATACTGTGTGATGATTTTTTGCGCCCCTTCACCGTCTTATTCAGATTATTCAAGTGCACCGTAATATCAACCATAAATGCAAGGTCCTGTATCCATTGTTCACACTGTAATTCCATCACAAGTTTACCTTTTTTCATCATGAACTCTCCAATTTCCTCACATACATCAAAAAGCGCTTTAGCACAGGACCTCAGCTTAACCGTCTTTCTAAAGTGTAGTAAGGCAAACCATGGGTGATGTTATTGTCACTGAGAAACCAGTCAAACTGACGATGATTCAGACCTCTGGCTCTGATTAAATTAACAGTTTGGACAACAACTTCCATAACGTGATCCATTCTTAACGACCTGCAGCACAATGCCTCTTGGTGCAATGTACAGTGAAATGTCCAAAAACCATCACCTCCATTTGAACTTTCTCTCTGATCTTTGCATTGAGGGCGCACCATCTGTAGCCAGGCTGACAGAACGAGACCAGTCCACACCTACTCTGCCCAGCGCACCAACAACAGCACATAAAATGTCCTCGGCTGCTGTGGCATCTAACACAGGCACCAACTCCAAAAACTAACAGTTAAAGTCATCAACACCATGAATAAATATGTCCAGCTGAGCGACATCTAACACCAGTGCTGTCACTAATGACAACTCCAATTTGTGTTTCAATTAACTGTCCAAATCTGCTGCTCGTTCTGAAATTCTTTCTGCGACACAATTCCTGAACAGGCTGATGTCAACTTGTTTCTCAAGAAACATTTTCTGCAACCTTCAACAGAAGTTGTCAAACTCACCCTCACTGTACAGCTTTGACAATGATACCATTTTGCCAGCAATCAGGTAGCTTCCTTTTACGGCGGCATCATCAACCTCTCGGCTCCAGGTGAAAATCAACTTTTTCAGGCTCAGCAACAACTCGTTTATCTTCAATTCTCCAAATCAAGTGTTTTTCACCATGCCAAGTTTCATTGTGGCATTTATTATATTCCTTAAGCACTGCCACTTGTTTCCCCATTCACCACCTTGAACAAAGAGAAAATCAAATTTTCCTTGAAAAACCTCACAATAGATGTCCACTTTTCCCTTTTGCTGATGAAGCTGTCCCAGTCCAAGTACAAATTGTAGCTTTAAAGTGTCAATATAAAACTTGCACAAACGAACTGTTTGGATTCATTTATTAAATGAACAGAAAATGAGCACATGGAATTTATAAAATGTTACTGAAACCATTTCATGGTCTCCTTGATAATTTGCTGTAGCTGCACAATTTCAATGTCAAAGAGCCAGAGTTGAATCATTTCATGACAAGCAGGCCTAGAGTATATAAAGTGATTCAAGATTTCCAAAATGATTGACAATCATTGTGGACTGTTGCCATGTTCAGGGGGGATACACTGGAGTCCACAGCTGCTGAAGCAGCATTTGAGGTTCTCGGGACACTGACTGTCATCAGTGCATTCCTTTTTACATGTGGTGAAAAAAGGGCTCGTGTCAGGGCAGGATCCTGGTTTGGATTCTGTAAAGAAAAAGCTACAGGTCAAATCTGTTTAAAGGCAAACCCACAGTAAGAAAGCATATTTTACTGTGTCAATATACATTTTATTTCACACCTATATTTATATCAGGTGCCAATATTGTGAAATAGTATTACAATGCAAGATGTTTCTATTGATCCCCTTTATTTGAGGGAGTTACTGCAGCCCTATACTCCAGAGCCCTGAGGTCAGCTGACCAGCTCCTGCTGGTTGTGCACAAAGATTTGGTCAGCTGAATTTGCTTCAGATGTGCTGTATAAATAACCTTAAATAGCATCAGTCAATTAACCCTGAATCATCTCCTTGAATTACAGATCAAGTAAATAAGTGAAGTGCATTACTTATGACTGGTCGCTGACAGGTATGCCCACAGCCATTGGAGCAGCATTTATCATCCTCCTTACAGTCTTCATCAAAAGTGCACAGTTCGACACATTCTCCAGAACCACTTGGACTAGGGCACAATCCTCGTTTGTCCTTACGCTTGGGCTCACCTGTGGACATTCAGGAAGTTTGGATTAAAAAAAATGTTCTGGGTATTTACTCTGCTTAAAAGAACTGAAACATAATCTTAGTAACTATTAATTTATACAAAAGGTGAGACAAGGATAATGTAGGATTTCATCACCATTACTGAGAAACCATGAGCAATACATAAACATCCACCACATGTATTCCTGAGGGACATGTTACCTCTTGGCTTTTCACAAACACGTCCACAGCCGTTGAAGCAGCACTTCAGGTTTCCCTCACATTGACTGTCTGTGGAGCACTGATCCAGACAACCGACCTCTACGTGAATGTCTGTCCTGGGCTTGGGACAGACTCCAGGTTTCTCTGAATAGAATAGAAACAAATTTAATGAATTAGCCAAAAAAAAGTCTACTTCATAGTCAGATGTGTCAAAGAGTCAGTTAAATTTTACAAAGTTTGTGATTGTTGTCCAACATCATTACTAGTGCAAAAAGAATCAGATTTTATTCTACACCTATATTTTGTGACCAACGTCGTGTTTCAGAAGATCAATTCTGTTGAAATCAGAACATGATCAGGTGAAATAGTGTCACTGAACAATCAGTTGCCCTGTGGTCCACATGTAATTAAAGGATATGACAAACAGGAGTGTTCTCCTTATGACTGGCTCCCAACAGGTGTGCTGTAAATTTGCAATTAAACCTGTAATTGAATTAATGCAATATTTACAAATTCCATACTGTTAAACATTCCAGACAAACAGAACCATGTTCCAGTTTAGTGCATTAGTGATCAAGCAAATCCATGTCTTATTTTCACTAATGTCCCTGAAACATTAAAACCTCTGGACATTGTGGTATATATAGAATTAAGTATATACACACACAACATATGTGTTCAATGTTCTCTATTTAAAATCATATTCAAAGTGACTGACCTTCCACAGCAGAGAGCAGAGGCACAAAGGCCAGGGCCACAGTCAGGAGGCAGAGGACAGAGCGCACCATGTTGTTCACTGCTGCAGACACAGACACAGATTAAACTCATGTACAGCTTCTATTTATCCTCCTGAAGAGGAGCCTCAGTACAGAGCTGTCCTTGTCCCCGCCCTGTATTAAACATGATCATACTGAGAAAAAAAAAACTGAAATTTGAACAAATTTAATATTGATTCTGTAGATTCCTGCCCTGTAACTTTTTCACCATCTAATATTGTAATGATCTGATATTTTGTGTTTAGTTCAGAGTTGACACCTTTTGAGTAAGTGCATTGGTCAATTGTAATTGAATTGTTTGAATTTCTACTCACCTGTGTTGTCTTCCACCTTAAATGTTCCAGTCTAATGACTCCCCAGGCAGCCGGAGCATCTTAAGAAGGTTCCGGGCCAGACAACTGTGTGCTGAGGAGGAGGGGTGTCCAAATATTTTAGCTTCTTGTATCTAGTTTGTTTTCCACAGTTAACACTGATAAAGTAATATAGAGCTCTATTTTAATAACACATTTGATTGAATAAAGATTTACACTGTTTTGCTAAAAATAACTTTTAACAATATTATTGGATTTGCTGGAACTGACCTGTGCTGCAGTGTGGGAGTCACCAATTAAGGGAGTGGCTCTATAAAAGGAGCCAACCTCAGTCTGATCAGAGAGTGAGCTGTGTGTACAGACTGTTACTGTATGGCTGATTTTTAGTGGTGAGATGAAGCCCCATGAGGCATTGAAACACTTGAGCCAAATGGCTGGAGAAAGGGTTCATTTCTCGAAGCTTCGTGTGTGCACGAAACCACCTACTGGCCAAGTGTATAATCACAGGCAGCTGTATCTGAACCACATAATGTGTGAGGCATTGAATTTGTGTGTCTGTTATGTCTGCTGGGAGTGACTATGAATTACAAAAAAATGTATGACCAAATAATTTCTGTACATATATTGTCACATAAGTGTATAATACATTTATATGTATTCTGTGTGTGTAAATTTTCCCAAAATGGTAATATAGTATGGCAGGTTAAGATGTTTTTTCTGAAAGTGCTTGTGGAACTAGGAAAAGGGCACAGATTATGCTTGTGTAACTTGGACAATGATGTACAGCAGTGATCCCCAGCCATTTTAGCACCACAGACCGAAATAATATAGGTTTTTGTTTTCACGGACCGGCCTTCTACACGTCGCAGATAAATATGGCAAAAATAAGTTAAGTGCATAAAAAATACAACTCACCACACGCTGCATCAGTGGGAGCCCTGAGCTTGTTTCTTCTTTCCTTCTTGCTCACGTTTATTTCTTTAAAAAAAAAACACTAATTCTTATATTTTAATACCAGGTGCTTAGTCTTAATTTTCCAAAGCAGTTTTGAAGGTTTCATTGCCTCATTTGCTTTTTTGCGCATATTACGCAGAGCGGACTCTGTGCATCACCTGTAGTGACAAACCCATATTTTAAGTAGGACTCCTGGTGTTTTCTTGGAGGTCTTAGGCTCCTCTTCAGGTTCCTCAGTTGGCCTTTTCCTCTTTGTTAAAAAGCTCTCCAAAGACTTTTGTTTTGGCTCATTTTCACTCGCTTGTGGCTCTACTTTTGGGCGACATGACTGCGACATCGGAGACAAGACGACAACAACAACAAACTTTATTTATAAAGCGCTTTTCATACAAGAAAAATGTAACACAAAGTGCTTTACAGTGCATTAAAATCAGTCCCACCCACCAAACCCACCCAACCACCCCACAGCCAAACAACCCAACCCCAACACATCAATAAACACAACCAGAGAACCCCCCACCCCAACGCACACTCCCACCCCCCGCCCCAACACACACTCCCACCCCCCACCTCAACACATGTTAAAATACCTCAGTTTCATTTAAAATATGTTTAAGTGGAACAGGCTGGATAAAGATGAACCAGATGAGAGAGAGAGAACCACCAGAGGAACCATCTGCACCAGGAGCAGGGTCACCCGCAGCCACAGGACACCAGCCCAGGGCCCAGAGAAGAGATGAGGTCAGGACCAAACCTCCAGGGCCCACGAGCCAGGTCCCAGGAGCCACAGCCAACCACAGCTCCCGGTGCAGAGGGCTCCTCAGAGGAAACACTGGCAAATCTAAAATTATTAAAAGAAATAAAATAAATCAAAGCTAAACAAGTAAATAAGACATAAGTACAACATGGATATCAACATAAACACACTAGCCAGCCTGAATAAATAGAGAAGTAAGCTAAAGTGATAAATACTAATCAAAAGCTATGCTAAAAAGATGGGTCTTGAGCCTGCTTTTAAAAACCTGAATGTTCTCTGCGGCCCTGAGGTCCTCTGGCAGACTGTTCCATAGACGGGGGCCGTAAAACTGGAAAGAGGCCTCTCCGTGAGTGTGTGTCCTGACTTTGGGGATGACTAGGAGCCTGCTGCCGGAGGAGCGCAGGGGCCGCGAGGGTTCATAGGATAAAAGCAGTTCTGTATGATAAGAAGACCCAAGACGATTAAGACATTTAAAAAACAGTAAAAGAACTTTAAAATCGATCCTGAAACACACAGGGAGCCAATGCAGGGATTCTAATACCGGTGTAATGTGGTCCCGCCCCCTGGTCTTAGTCAGGACACGTGCTGCTGAATTTTGTAATAATTGTTGACCTGAAATCGCCTTTTTGGGAAGACCAGAGAGCAGGGCATTACAGTAGTCTATAAAAGCATCGGCGTCTCTGTGTTGGCCCGAGAGAGAATGGGACGGACTCTGGCTATGTTTTTCAAATGGTAAAAAACAATTTTTGTGATGTTTTTAATGTGTGGAATAAAAGTCAGCTCAGAGTCAAAAATAACGCCCAGGTTTCTTACTTGTGATGATGGATTAAAAGACTGTGACTGTAATTTGGGTAAAAGTTTCTCTCTCTGGGCCTCAGGACCGATGATTAAAACCTCAGTTTTGTCCTGGTTAAGCTGGAGAAAGTTTTCTGCCATCCAGAATGTGATGTCTAAAATACAGTTAAAAAGAGCATCCACTGGACTGGTGTCATCAGGAGACATGGAGATGTAAAACTGTGTATCATCTGCATAGCTGTGGAAGCTGATTCCATGTCTCCTGATGACATCACCAAGAGGGAGCATGTACAGGTTAAAAAGTATAGGACCTAACATGGAACCCTGGGGCACTCCACATGTGATTTTATGAACCCGAGAGGAGTAGGTGTCTAAACTTACCATAAATGTTCTGTCTGTGAGGTAGGAAGTAAACCATTTGTGTACAGTACCAGAGAGGCCGACCAGGTGTTTGAGTCTGTTTAAAAGAATAGTGTGGTCTACTGTATCAAAGGCAGCGCTTAGATCCAGTAGAACCAACACTGTCACCTTTTTAGAATCATAATTTAGTCTAAAATCATTTAAAATCTTTGTCAAGGCTGTCTCTGTACTGTGGTTTACTCTAAAACCAGACTGACATTCTTCAAGAATGTTCTGTGTGTTTAAAAAATAATTAAGCTGGGTAAAAACAAGTTTTTCTAAAATTTTCCTTAAAAATGGTAAGTTAGACACTGGTCTGTAGTTGTTGAAGTCATTAAAATCTAAATTGCTCTTCTTCAGCAGGGGCCTCACCACTGCAGCTTTAAAGGCAGTGGGAAAGACCCCTGTCTGAAGAGAGTAGTTCATCATGTTTAAAAGCTCTTCTCTAAAAGATTCATAAAATGACTTGAAAAACCGTGTTGGAATGGGGTCAACAAGACATGTGGTGGGTCTCACTGAGGAGAAAACTTCATCAAGCCTCTCAGCATTAACCAGGACAAAACTGTCCAGTGTTTCCTCTGGTAAAGACAAACAATCAGATGTGTTAAAAGCAGTGGTTTGGTTAGATAAAATGTCACATCTGATTTTGTTTATCTTTCCCATGAAGTGATCTGCAAACTGCTCACAAAGGGAGTCAGTGGGAGGGAGTTTGGAATTGTTAAAATTAGTGTTAGTAAGATGGTCGATAGTGGAGAAAAGAATTTTGGGGTTGTTTTTATTGTTTGTGATTAGTTTGGAGAAATATGAGTTTCTATTGTTTCTGATGGCGTTATTATATGTTTTTAGATGTTGGTTATACATTTGAAAGTTAATTGTGATTTTGTTTTTCCTCCATTTTCTTTCTGCCTTTCTGCAATTTCATTTGAGTTGTTTTATTGATTCAGTTTTCCATGGTGCCGCAGGTTTGGAGGGGGCCTTGCTTAATTTAAGAGGAGGAACTGTGTCTAAAGTAGATTGAAGTTTGCTGTTAAAATCATCAACAATAAAATCACAGGAGGCAGGTAAAACAATTGGAGGAGTGTTCTCTAAAATTTGAATAAAATTTGCAGCCACTTCAGGGGTAAGATGACACTTCCTCACAGTTCTCACAGAGGTCTCCCGCTGAATAAAACCAGTGATATTAAAAAACACACAGAAATGATCTGACACAGCCAGGTCAACAACAGAGGACACACTCACAGACAGGCCATGAGTGATGACCAAGTCCAGAGTGTGTCCTCTGTTGTGAGTTGGCTGTGTCACATGCTGGGTAAAATCCATGTAATTAAGAACATTTAAAAATTCCCTTGCAACAGGGTCTAAAATATCTACATGTAAATTAAAATCACCGGTTAAAATAATCATATTCTAAGAATTATGTAAAATTGATAAGAATTCCGAAAATTCATTGATAAAAATACTGCACTTTTTTGGTGGTCTGTAAATTGTTACTGCTAAAATTTGTGGGTTATTAAAAACAACTGCGTGGTATTTGAAACTTGTAAAAAGATTAAATAAAATAGGTTTGGTGGCCAGAGTACTTGAACATATAGAAGCAGTGCCACCTCCCCTTTTACTACCCCTAATTGAAAAAGCATAGTTAAAATCAGAGGGGGAGGCCTCATTGAGAACAACCGGTCCATCTCCACCCGACCAAGTTTCTGTTAAAAAGAGACAGTCAAGTTTGTGGTCTAAAATTAAGTCATTGACAATAAAAGCTTTATTCAGCAGAGAGCGGACATTTAAAAGTGCCATGTTTATTGTTGAAGGAGGATGAGTAGGAGGAATCTTTGATAAATTAATTTTGGTGAGCTGTGATAAATTATTGATGTTAACTGTACGATTGTAAGAGTTTTTGTGAATAGGCCGCTCTCTGCTGAAAATTACCGGGATATGATGTGATGATTCTATTGATGGTGTGGACAATTGTGATGAGGTTTCTGGAGAAAACCGTCATGTAGATTCTATTGTGAGCTGTATGTTCTGGGAAAAACCATGGAGATTTGGATGAAGAAGGTCCTTTTTGAACAGTCTGGGTCTCTTGAAGAACAGAAGGAAATTGTCTATGTAGGAGATATGGTTGGTGGTGCAGAAGGATTTGAGCCAGATGTGAAGTTGTCTTAAGCGGCTGAATTTGATATCTCCAAAGCGAGGTGGGGTGAGTGGGCCGGAGATTATGCATTTTTTTATTTAGACTATGGATGGTGGAGATGAGAGTTAAGAAGTGGTCCTTAAGTGTTTCTGACTGCTGTAAACGGAGAGCAGATAATAAACTTGCCACTACATCAAATAGATTTCTGTGGCGATTTCCTATCAGGATTTTCATTATATATCTACGGACAAGCTTATTAGTGCGTCATGAGGGACAGGTGAAAGTTACGTCGGAGAGGATGCGGTCGCTGATAAATTACTTACTGTTTTTGTGAGGCCCGGTAGCGAATGCGTCACGGACCGGTACCACTGATGTACAGGACGGGGGAAATTGTATTCATTTTTCTCAAAAGTTTTTGGTTTTAAATGATTTCTTTTTTTTTTTGACACAACCTCTCCGGCCTTGGAGAAGACACTTTCAAAACACAGAAGATGCCGGTTTGCGCAAAAAGGCAAGCGCAAGTTTGTATAAATTTGAGTAAAGTCATTTTTGCCTCGCCCAGTTCTCCAGACGGTTTTTCAGTCTTCCAATATTTGACGCTGGACCTCCACAGTGGCATCTGCGGTGACATTTAGAGACTTCCTTGCCCCCATGACACTGGAGTCTAAATGATGTCACAGTTTGCTACTTAAGAGGAAACCACAGATCATGTTAGTAAGTTTTCTCATAGGAGTAACTGATGTTAAAATGTAAAATAACAGATTACCTCCAGTGTCAGGAGAGGTAGAAGCCTGAGGGATTATAATGGTAACACACTGAATTCAGTCGCTTTATAACTTTCGGTGGCTTTTATTTGACGGAAAAATCCAATAACTTTAAATCGGGGGTCCAGGAGTGTAACAAGGGACACGATGTTCATCGACTGCAAAGTATAAAGCTTCTCCCACAGTTGCCTGATGAGCTGGTGTCCCATTTCCAATGCCACTGCAGTGTCGGCTTTACCATTTCCTCCTGAAGGTTTTGCTCCAGCATTTTCATTAGGGGAACAACTTTGGTAAAAGATACATTTTCCTTGGCCGACAGCTCTACAGCATCATAAAAGGGAGACAGCAAAGGAAGGAACCCTCTAACAATGTTGAACTCATCTGAAGTGATTATTGGGACCAAACGTTGCAGTATCAAATATGTACTGTTCCACCTGGTCTCCATTTGTTGCATTAGCTTTATTTTTGCCATCCCCAGATGTAGCTGCATTTGTGTAAGCTTTTCCTTTAATGATACATATGAGTAGGCCGTTAAATCACTGCAGCAGGAGCACAGACAAACTATTAGTGTTATTATAAATTGGAACAAAGGGAATGACCATACCTCAACAGTGGTGCTGCTTCTAAAGAAGCCACACCAGCTTCCTTGGGTGGCATCACCGCCGTAGGCGGGCTCTGCAACTTGATGCCCGAGTTCTCATTGGCTGTTCGTGCCCGTTGTCAAGTTGCCTCTTTGCTGCTCTCCATTTGGCTTCTAGTGCCCACCCACCGGCATTTCACCGGCACTTCCGTGTTTATCTGCGCTTCAGCAGGATGTTTGGATTCACATAAATGTCTCAGACTAGGAAAATGAGGGTCACTATTTGCCAGCTGCGTCTCCCACAATGTGAGCTTTAATTTCAATGCACAGATGTTTTCATAATACCGTGTGACCTTTATTTTTGCGCCCCTTCAACATCTTATTCAGATTATTCAAGTGCACCATAATATCAACCATAAATGCAAGGTTCTGTATCCATTGTTCACACTGTAATTCCATCACAAGTTTAACTTTTTTCATCATGAACTGTCCAATTTCCTCACGTACATCAAAAAGCGCTTTAGCACAGGCCCCCGGCTTAACCGTCTTTCTAAAGTGTAGTAAGGCAAACCATGGGTGATGTTATTGTCACTGAGAAACCAGTCAAACTGACGATGATTCAGACCTCTGGCTCTGATGAAATCAACAGTTCGGACAACAACTTCCATAACGTGATCCATTCTTAACGACCTGCAGCACAATGTACAGTGAAATGTCCAAAAACCATCACCTCCATTTGAACTTTCTCTCTGATCTTTGCATTGAGGGCGCACCATCTGTAGCCAGGCTGACAGAGCGAGACCAGTCCACACCTACTCTGCCCAGCGCACCAACAACAGCACATAAAATGTCCTCAGCTGCTGTGGCATCTAACACAGGCACCAACTCCAAAAACTAACAGTTAAAGTCTCATCAACACCACAAATAAATATGGTCAGCTGAGTGACATCTGTAACACCAGTGCTGTCATTAATGGCAACTCCACTTTGTGTTTCAATTAACTGTCCAAATCTGCTGCTCGTTCTGAAATTCTTTCTGCGACACAATTCCTGAACAGGCTGATGTCAAAAACTTGTTTCTCAGGAAACATTTTCTGTAGCCTTCAGCAGAAATTGTCAAACTCACCCTCACTGTACAGCTTTGACAATATTGCTAGCTTCCTTTTACAGCAGCATCACCTCTCGGCTCCAGGTGAAAATCAACTTTTTCAGGCTCAGCAACAACTCATTTATCTTCAGTTCTCCAGATCAAGTGTTTTTCACCATGCCAAGTCTCATTGTGGCATTATATTCCTTGAGCACTGCCACTTGTACCACGGTCATACTAACCACTGGTTTCCCCATTCACCACCGTGAACAAAAAAATTATTCCACGTTTTCTTGAAAAACGTGACTAGATGCGTTTTTCTTTAGACATTTTGTTGATGAAGCTGTCCCAGTTGTAGTTTTAAAGTGTCAATATCAAACTTGCACACAAATATACTTTTGATTCATTTATTAAAAAACAGAAAATCAGAGCACATGGAATTTATCAAAATGTTACCGAAACCATTTCATGGTCTCCTTGATAATTTACTGTAGCTGCACAATTTCAATGTCAAAGAGCCAGAGTTGAATCATTTCATGACAAGCAGGCCTAGAGGATAAAGTGATTCAAGATTGATGAACTCCAAGATGATTCTGACCATCAGTTTGGACTGTTGCCATGTTCAGGGGGGATACACTGGAGTCCACAGCTGCTGAAGCAGCATTTGAGGTTCCTGGGACACTGACTGTCATCAGTGCATTCCTTTTTACATGTGGTGAAAAAAGGGATTGGATCAGGGCAGGATCCTGGTTTGGATTCTGTAAAGAAAAAGTTACAGGTCAAATCTTTTTAGAGGCAAACCCACAGTAAGAAAACATGTTTTACAATGTCAAAATATACATTTTATTTCACACCTATATTCATATCAGGTGCCAATATTGTGAAATAGTATTACTATTCAAGATGTTTCTATTGGTCCCATTTGAGGGAGTTACTGCAGCCCTATACTCCAGAGCCCTGAGGTCAGCTGACCAGCTCCTGCTGGTTGTGCACAAAGATTTGGTCAGCTGAATTTGCTTCAGATGTGCTGTATAAATAACCTTAAATGGCATCAGTCAATTAACCCTGAATCATCTCCTTGAATTACAGAGCAAGTAAATAAGTGAAGACTGCATTACTTATGACTGGTCGCTGACAGGTATGTCCACAGCCATTGGAGCAGCATTTATCATCCTCCTTACAGTCTTCATCAAAAGTGCACATTTCGACACATTCTCCAGAACCACTTGGACTAGGGCACAATCCTCGTTTGTCCTTACGCTTGGGCTCACCTGTGGACATTCAGGAAGTTTGGATAAAAAAAAATGTTCCTGGTAATTTAATGCTCTAAGAAAGCACTGAAATATAAATGTTGTGATGTATACAAAGAGTTGGGCAAGGATAATGTAGGATTTGAACATCTACATGTATTCCTGAGGGACATGTTACCTCTTGGCTTTGCACAAACATTTCCACAGCCGATTAAGCAGCACTTCAGGTTTCCCTCACATTGACTGTCTGAGGAGCACTTGTTCAGACAAGGGGAGAGTTTTGGGTCAATGTCTGGCTTGGGACAGACTCCAGGTTTCTCTGAATCCACTGGAAACAATTTTAAAGAATTAGCCCAAAAAGTCAACTTCATAGTCACATGTTAAAGATTCAGTGGCATTTTACAATGTGATCGTTGTCCAACATCATTACTAGATCAAAAAATGTCAGATTTCCTCCCACACCTATATTCTGTGACCAATGTCATTTTTCAGAAGATCTTTTCAGTTGAAAAGAGAACATGATCAGGTGCTTTGATTGTGAAATAGTGTCACTGAACAGTTAACCCTGTGGTCCACGTGTAATTAAGGATATGACAAACAGGAGTGTTCTCCTTATGACTGGCTCCCAACAGGTGTGCTGTATACAAACACAATGCCATGAACAATTCCAGACAAACAGGACCGTGTTCCAGTTTAGCGCATTACTGCTAAAATAAAACCATGTCTTATTTTCACAAATGTCACTGAAACATTAAAACCTCTGGACATTGTGCTATATATAGAATTAAGTATATACACGACATGGGGTGTTCAATGTTCTCTATTTAAAAGTGTATTCAAAGTGACTGACCTTCCACAGCAGAGAGCAGAGGCACAAAGGCCAGGGCCACAGTCAGGAGGCAGAGGACAGAGCGCACCATGTTGTTCATTGCTGCAGACACAGACACAGATTAAACTCATGTACAGCTTCTATTTATCCTCCTGAAGAGGAGCCTCAGTACAGAGCTGTCCTTGTGCACATCTAATTTAATATTGCTTCTGTAGATTCCTGCCCTGCAACTTTTTCACCATCTAACATTGTAATGATCTGATATTTTGTGTTTAGTTCAGAGTTGACACCTTTTGAATAAGTGCATCAGCTAATTGATTGCAATTGAAACGTTAGAATTTCTACTCACCTGTGTTGTCTTCCACCTTAAATGTTCCAGTCTAATGACTCCCCAGGCAGCCGGAGCATTTTAAGAAGGTTCCGGGCCAGACAACTGTGTGCTGAGGAGGAGGGGTGTCCAAATATTTTAGCTTCTTGTATCTAGTTTGTTTTCCACAGTTAACACTGATAAAGTAATATAGAGCTCTATTTTAATAACAGATTTGATTGAATAAAGATTTACACTGTTTTGCTAAAGAAAAAATTACGTTCAACAATATTATTGGATTTGCTGGAACTGACCTGTGCTGCAGTGTGGGAGTCACCAATTAAGGGAGAAGCTCTATAAAAGGCGCCAGCCTCAGGCTGATCAGGAATGGTGCGGTGTGTCCAGGCTGTTACAGCATGACTGATTTTAAAGTTTACTGTTATTTTTTGTAAATATTCTTTAGTGTTGGAAGTCAGTGCCCTTGGATCCACTGTGTTCCTTGTCAAAACTGTAGGTAACGCTGTTCATGTGAGGTACTCTAGCAGAAGACACTGATAAAATGTTTCCAAGCTCACAGAAGCAAATTTAATAATAATAATAATAATACATTTTATTTATAGGGTGCCTTTCTGGGCACTCAAGGTCACCTTACAATACAATATAATATACAATTTACAGACAGTTGAAATCAACATTTATGAACATACAGTTAAAAGCATTCAGATAAAAAAAACAATGAAAAGGACAGGGCAGTTTTGGATTATAAAGAACATGTCAGTCTGAACAAGTTTTTAAGTTTGGATTTGAAGTGTGAGAGTGTGTCAGTGTTGCGGAGGTCAGGGGGGAGAGAGTTCCAGAGCTGGGGAGCAGAGCGGCTGAAGGCCCTGCTCCCCATGGTGACAAGCCGGGCTGAGGGAACAGAGAGATGGAGAGAGGAAGAGGAGCCGAGAGAGCGAGCGGGTGTGGCAATATGGAGGAGGTATGGAGGTGCAAGGTTATGGATGGCTTTGAATGTGTGGAGCAGGATTTTATATTGGATGTGGTGTGAGATGAGGAGCCAATGAAGTTTATGTCGGATGGGTGTGATGTGGTTGATGGAAGGGGTGCGTGTGATGATGCGAGCTGCTGAATTCTGAACCAGCTGAAGTTTATGGAATTCTTTATTTGTTCTTCATTGTTGCATCGCACAAATCTATTATTTCAAGTTGCATGTCCGCCAGCACATCAGACGTTTTGAGTGTAAATGTGGTGCGAAAAACTGGAAATTAGACCGTCATGAGACAGGTTGGTTTTACCCTTTTGATGATGTGTTGTTGCAATAGTAATCCTGCTCAGTACAAGAGGAACCGCAGGTTCAGACATTTGCTGCATGTGCTTGGCTGAGGAGCGAATTGGGCGACGCTTCCATCAATGGGATTATGACTAGTGATGGGCAGATGAAGCTTCATGAAGCATTGAAGCCTTTAATCCAATTGGTTCACTCCAGCGCAGAGCTTCTTGAAGCTTCATTTGCTCTAGTAGGACATCGACTAGATGCAAAAATATCAGTTGGCATGAATTTAAAGTGTGGCATTTTGCAGAAAGCCTCTGAATAAAACTGTCAGCAAAATAAAGAATATGCAAAACATGTATTGTAGTG